>NC_083596.1:51881899-52034399 GCF_027579695.1 Neoarius graeffei
CAATATTACATATCTGTGAGTGGCAAAAGTATGTGACCCTTTGCTTTCAGTATCTGGTGTGACCCCCTTGTGCAGCAATAACTGCAACTAAACGTTTGCGGTAACTGTTGATCAGTCCTGCACACCGGCTTGGAGGAATTTTAGCCCGTTCCTCCATACAGAACAGCTTCAACTCTGGGATGTTGGTGGGTTTCCTCACATGACCTGCTCGCTTCAGGTCCTTCCACAACATTTCCATTGGATTAAGGTCAGGACTTTGACTTGGCCATTCCAAAACATTCACTTTATTCTTCTTTAACCATTCTTTGGTAGAACGACTTGTGTGCTTAGGGTCGTTGTCTTGCTGCATGACCCACCTTCTCTTGAGATTCAGTTCATGGACAGATGTCCTGACATTTTCCTTTAGAATTCGCTGGAATAATTCAGAACTCATTGTTCCATCAATAATGGAAAGCCATCCTGGCCCAGATGCAGCAAAACAGGCCCAAACCATGATACTACTACAGACGAGCAGCAATGTTCTTTTTGGAGAGCAGTGGCTTTCTCCTTGCAACCCTGCCATGCACACCATTGTTGTTCAGTGTTCTCCTGATGGTGGACTCATGAACATTAACACTAGCCAATGTGAGAGAGGCCTTCAGTTGCTTAGAAGTTACCCTGGGGTCCTTTGTGACCTCGCCGACTATTACACGCCTTGCTCTTGGAGTGATCTTTGTTGGTCGACCACTCCTGGGGAGGGTAACAATGGTCTTGAATTTCCTCCATTTGTACACAATCTGTCTGACTGTGGATTGGTGGAGTCCAAACTCTTTAGAGATGGTTTTGTAACCTTTTCCAGCCTGATGAGCATCAACAACGCTTTTTCTGAGGTCCTCAGAAATCTCCTTTGTTCGTGCCATGATACACTTGCACAAACATGTGTTGTGAAGATCAGACTTTGATAGATCCCTGTTCTTTAAATAAAACAGGGTGCCTACTCACACCTGATTGTCGTCCCATTGATTGAAAACACCTGACTCTAATTTCACCTTCAAATTAACTGCTAATCCTAGAGGTTCACATACTTTTGCCACTCACAGATATGTAATATTGGATCATTTTCCTCAATAAATAAATGACCAAGTATAATATTTTTGTCTCATTTGTTTAACTGGGTTCTCTTTGTCTACTTTTAGGACTTGTGTGAAAATCTGATGATGTTTTAGGTCATATTTATGCAGAAATATAGAAAATTCTAAAGAGTTCACAAACTTTCAAGCACCACTGTATGTGCTATCCCACTGCGCAAAGATACGTTGAAACGACGTCTTTTTTAGGTCATTTTTGGACGTCGAATGACGGTCCTCTGAAGGTGCAGACTGTAACGCCAGATGACGTCTTTTTCCTGACGTCTATCGAACGTCCGGTATGGACGTGCAGAGGACGCCCATATCACGGCTAATTGTAGTTGAAAAGTGGACGTCTTTTCTACGTTTAAACTCGATGCATTGTTTACCGTTTCTTCCTCTGTGCATAGTCACATTTCAGAAGGTGGCATAGCCTGTTCCAGTTAATTTTCATATAACTTAATTGTCTAAATTAAGTAAATAATTATATTAAGTAAATAACTAAATTTTAAGGTTTAAAGCATTCCAGCTCTGCTGAGCCAAATGAAACTACAGGAAAATAGCAGGCTAGCCTACAGCTAGCAGGTTCTCCAACTTAACCTACATTACATCAGCTCTTTGGCGTTTATGGAAAGATACATTATCCTACAAATAAATGCACTTACATTTGCACAGAGTGTATGTGAAAGGTTAAGACACAAAACCAACTGCAAAATAGTTTTTTTTTTTTAATATAACTTTAAATCAAATGAAGTCAAAACAACATAGTAAGGGATTTGGACTGAATGTTAATCATATAAAATATATATACACACACAGCATGATCTACTGTATAAAGTGATAACTGAACAGTTCAGAAACCCTCCATGTCCATTTATAGACAATAAAATTACAATTCAATCCTCACTCATGTCTCTTTTTTTATTCCGTTTTAATACTGGCAAAGCAGGCCAACTTGCCAACTCGTGGGAAAAAAAAAAAGACGCGGTGGATTAAGTGAAAAGGTCCTCAGTCCTCTCAGCATTGTGTCCTCCACCTCCTCGTCTTTGAGGTGCATGTTTAAGGTGTTCAGATCAGCAGAAGAAACAATTAGAACCGTGCGGCCATTTGCTTCTTCATCTCCGGCACAGAAGAAAAGTTCCTCTGAATCGCGAGAAACGTTAGCGGTGTTGTTGGCCAATCAGAGTGGCGTTTACTATTGGGCTGCGTCGACGCGGTTGGCCAATCAGAGAGGCGTTGACTGGTTGAACTCAAGTTGAACTCAAATAGACAACAAATTAAACAGATAAAATATAATGTTAAAATTATATTTAAAATATCTCATCTCATCTCATTATCTCTAGCCGCTTTATCCTTCTACAGGGTCGCAGGCAAGCTGGAGCCTATCCCAGCTGACTACGGGCGAAAGGCGGGGTACACCCTGGACAAGTCGCCAGGTCATCACAGGGCTGACACATAGACACAGACAACCATTCACACTCACATTCACACCTACGCTCAATTTAGAGTCACCAGTTAACCTAACCTGCATGTCTTTGGACTGTGGGGGAAACCGGAGCACCCGGAGGAAACCCACGCGGACACAGGGAGAACATGCAAACTCCACACAGAAAGGCCCTCGCCGGCCCCGAGGCTCGAACCCAGGACCTTCTTGCTGTGAGGCGACAGCGCTAACCACTACACCACCGTGCCGCCCATATTTAAAATAAATAAAATAAAATATTAAAATTCACGGACAATATTAATAACAATGTTGATATTTGTAATATTATTTATTTATATTTATAGTTTGTAATAAAATTTATTTAAATTAAAAATAGGTTATATACGTAATTTTCCTGCACCTGTTTTAGACGTCTTGATGACGTCCAAAAAAGTCACCTTGTCTGACGTTAAAATTTTCAACTACATATTGACGTCCAAATAGGGTCATAGTTAGACGTCTAAATAGCAGACCTAGTTTGCACGTCATTTAGAAGTCCAGAATTGGTCTTGGACCGACGGACGCAATAAAGACATGATCTGCACGTCCATACAGCGTCTAATGTTTAGTGGGATTGTTTCAATTTGACCAGTAGAACAGTGAAAGATACAGTGCGGGTTATGATCTGAAGGATATCAGGTAGCCAGATTATATTTTGTTGGGAGGACCTGGAGGCGAGCCTTGATTGTAAAAATTAAAATGTCCTCACCAACAGAGCAGTTGCTGAGCACAGAGTGAGACAGTGCATGATCTGCAAAGGTCAAACCGGTCAATTTCCCTGCAGATTCAGGCTGGCCCAGTGCTGTGCGCTCTGGGACCGTTTCATATAAAGGATTAAAGCCCGCGCATGTTTTGCGCGCAGCTCCTGTTCTCCTTCGCCTTGCATGTAAGTTGCACATGCATATATAAATGGGTCCGTTATGATGTTATCAAAAGATGTTACTTTTGCGCCATCTAGTTTGGCCCACCGCAGATGTATTTTGGTACGGTTGCAAAGATTGTTCAAATCGAGCCAGTCCGACCTCACACCAAAGCCTGTTGCTCTACTGTCCAATTTACCATTCCCTTTCACCTGGAATCTGAGAAATTGTGCGTCGCTATCAAGTGCAAACGGAATTTTCCTTCGCTGCAGATGTTGAAATAGCGACGCCCGGGCCATCTCCCTAATTCACAGGTCATCGTTGTTCAGCATATTGAGTAGATGGCTCATCCTGGAAGCAGTATAAATCCATTCGATGTTTGGGACACCCAACCCCCCCTCCCTCTTGGATTGAAAAATTATGTCCCTTGTTGAGTGGGTATTTAGCCCAAACCACTGTCTTACAGTACGGACAGTTATGTTATTAAGTTCAGTGAGGGCTTTTTGCGGAAGGTGGAGGTTTGCAAAAAGGTGTTGGACTTTGGACAGGGCTATTTCTCGTACGGCTTGCACTTTCATCATGACGGGTAGGGGGGCCGAGTCAACAAGATCTAATCTACGAGTATACTCAATAATGAGTTCTGACTGTTGCTGTTCCCAGTCACCTGCCACATTGAATTTGTGGCCTAGGTATGTGTACTGTTCATTACGTGAGTACACTCGTATTGGTTGCTGTAATATTGAGAAGGCGGGTGGCTTATCGCGTTGCGAATGATACCAGTGGTTTCCTCCGCCGCGCCTCTCATAAAAAACAGCACATTTTGTCGGCTTCACCCGGAGCTTTGACCACGACAAGAATTGTTCTGTGCAAGCCAGCATGTGATGTATTACAGACTCGTGTCTGGAGGCAATCTGTACGTCATCTGCATATCCCTGTACGGGGCATGGGGAGCGCACTCCTTCAGGTGCGCACTGGCCCATCCATTTCAGCCAGTTATCAATGGCCAAGATGAAATTGATGGCACTCCAGGGACAGCCAGTTTTAATCCCTACTGATAGGCGGATTGGATCGGTTAGGGTCTTACCACAGATCACCTGGGTGAATGATGTTTTGTAGACGTCTGTTATTATGTTTATATAGGCCTGGGGAAGGTTTATTTCTTTTAGCGCATGTATCATTGCAGTATGAGGAAGGGTGCCGAACGCATCACGGAAGTCCAGAAAGACAGCGAAGAATTTACTAGAGTCATGTTTAAAATCATCAATTCCTGTCTTTAAACAAAACACGTGTTCGTGCATGCCCTGACGGTTGATGTATGCCTTTTGATAGGGTGAAAGAATTGTATTTTCCATGAGCCAGGGCAGGATGCGCAATAACAGGCATTTCATAAACACTTTGTATATAGTTGTTAATAGTGAAATATCCCTCCATGTGGAGGGGTCTTCTGGAATATTATCTTTTTTTGGAATCCTATGAATGAGAGCACCCTTCCATGACTCGGGCACTCTGCCGTTTAATAGGCATGCATTGAAGATGTTTGTGAGCACCGGACACGAGATTTCTTTTGTGGTTTTAAAAGTCTCATACGCCACTCCATCAGAGCCGCTGGCTTTATTGTTCGGGAGGGCATAGATGACCTTCTCTACCTCAGTCTCTGTAAAGCCCTCCCAATTTAATTCTTGTGCGCGTGCACACACACACACACACACACACACACACACACACACACACACACACACACACACACACTCATCTCATTGCTGTTTTCTTCCTTCACTTTTTAAACCCACAATGGAATATCAAAAGCAATATCATTCTGAATATTATAAATAGAAAATGATTTGAGCTGGATGTTTGATGATGTCATCACCTGGATATGAAACTCATCAGTGTGTCTGATGTGAACATCGTCGGTACAATTCAGGAAAAAATAATCAGCACTCCGTCTGTGATTAAATTCAAATACGGGTCACAACCCTTTAATTAAAAAACCTCTCTGCTAGAGGAATTCAGGGACATGTTCCTAATAGATCCTCATTCTCTATTCCTGACACACACACACACACACACACACTGCATGGATATTTGAGTTTCTGTCTCTTCCCAGATTTTTCTCCTTCGCTGCCATGTGACTGGCTGATTAGATATCTGTATTAAATGATAAATTGTGCGCTGATTATATATAAAGTGTTGAAACAGGTGTCGAGTGCAATGATGAAATAAAGTTTCTCTCCTCTGATGATTCACAGATGAACAGACAGACAGCTGCTCACATTCACCACAATCTGTTACTGTGAGGGGAAAAAAAACGTTTCTTTCCTTCTCAGTGCCTGATCAGAGTGAGTGTAGTGTATCTGGTGTGTAGTCAGAGAGTGTATTCATTCTGTGTGTGTGTGTGTGTGTGTGTGTGTTGGCATACATTAGCGATGGGAAACAGGCTGTAATTAACATCTGTATAAAGAGCTGAGCTCATGAATATGCACACAGTCAAATTAATGATTCCAGCAGAACGGCCATATTGGGATGTGCTTAAACAGATCTGATCAGAGTATTAATATTGTAGTGTGTGCTGTGTTTATATAGAGAGCTGATCAGAGTATTAATACTATGGTGTGTGCTGTGTTTAAACAGAGCTGATCAGAGTATTAATACTGTGGTGTGTCCTGTGTTTAAACGGAGATGACCAGAGTATTAACACTGTAGCGTGTCCTGTGTTTATATAGAGAGCTGATCAGAGTATTAATACTGTAGTGTGTCCTGTGTTTAAACGGAGCTGGTCAGAGCAATAATACTGTAGTGTGTCCTGTGTTTGAACAGAGCTGATCAGAGCATTAATACTGTGGTGTGCCCTATTTAAACAGATCTGATCAGAGTATTAATACTGTGACGTACACTGTTTAAACGGAGCTGATCAGAGTATTAATCCTGTAGTGTGCCCTGTGCTTAAACAGAGCTGATCAGAGTATTAATACTGTGGTGTGCGCTGTTTAAACAGATCTGATCAGAGTATTAATACTGTGGTGTGCACAGTTTAAACAGATCTGATCAGAGTATTAATATTGTGGTGTGCACTGTTTAAACAGATCTGATCAGAGTATTAATACTGTGACGTACACTGTTTAAACAGATCTGATCAGAGTATTAATACTGTAGTGTGTCCTGTGTTTAAACAGAGCTGGTCAGAGCAATAATACTGCAGTGTGTCCTGTGTTTGAACAGAGCTGATCAGAGCATTAATACTGTGGTGTGCCCTATTTAAACAGATCTGATCAGAGTATTAATACTGTGACGTACACTGTTTTAACAGAGCTGATCAGAGTATTAATACTGTAGTGTGCCCTGTGTTTAAACAGAGCTGATCAGAGTGTTAATACTGTAGTGTGTCCTGTGTTTAAACAGAGCTGATCAGAGTATTAATACTGTAGTGTGTCCTGTGTTTAAACAGAGCTGATCAGAGTATTAATACTGTGGTGTGTGCTGTGCTTGAACAGAGCTGATCAGAGTATTAATACTGTGGCATGCACTGTGCTTAAACAGAGCTGATCAGAGTATTAATACTGTAATGTGTCCTGTGTCTATATAGAGAGCTGATCAGAGTATTGATACTGCAGTGTGCCCTGTGTTTAAACGGAGCTGATCAGAGTATTAATACTGTGGCGTGTCCTGTGTTTTTCACACAGCTGATCAGAGTATTAATACTGTGGTGTGCGCTGTTTAAACAGATCTGATCAGAGTATTAATACTGTGGTGTGCACTGTTTAAACAGATCTGATCAGAGTATTAATGCTGTGGTGTGTCCTGTGTTTAAACAGAGCTGGTCAGAGCAATAATACTGTAGTGTGTCCTGTGTTTGAACAGAGCTGATCAGAGCATTAATACTGTGGTGTGTCCTGTGTTTATATAGAGAGCTGATCAGAGTATTAATACTGCAGTGAGCCCTGTGTTTAAACGGAGCTGATCAGAGTATTAATACTGTGGCGTGTCCTGTGTTTTTCACACAGCTGATCAGAGTATTAATACTGTGGTGTGCACAGTTTAAACAGATCTGATCAGAGTATTAATATTGTGGTGTGCACTGTTTAAACAGATCTGATCAGAGTATTAATACTGCGGTGTGTCCTGTGTTTGAACAGATCTGATCAGAGTATTAATACTGTAGTGTGTCCTGTGTTTAAACAGAGCTGGTCAGAGCAATAATACTGTAGTGTGTCCTGTGTTTGAACAGAGCTGATCAGAGCATTAATACTGTGGTGTGCCCTATTTAAACAGATCTGATCAGAGTATTAATACTGTGACGTACACTGTTTAAACAGAGCTGATCAGAGTGTTAATCCTGTAGTGTGCCCTGTGTTTAAACAGAGCTGATCAGAGTGTTAATACTGTAGTGTGTCCTGTGTTTAAACAGAGCTGATCAGAGTATTAATACTGTGGTGTGTGCTGTGCATAAACAGAGCTGATCAGAGTATTAATACTGTGGCATGCGCTGTGCTTAAACAGAGCTGATCAGAGTATTAATACTGTGGCGCGCACTGTTTAAACAGATCTGATCAGAGTATTAATACTGTGGTGTGCACTGTTTAAACAGATCTGATCAGAGTATTAATGCTGTGGTGTGTCCTGTGTTTAAACAGATCTGATCAGAGTATTAATACTGTAGTGTGTCCTGTGTTTAAACAGAGCTGGTCAGAGCAATAATACTGTAGTGTGTCCTGTGTTTGAACAGAGCTGATCAGAGCATTAATACTGTGGTGTGCCCTATTTAAACAGATCTGATCAGAGTATTAATACTGTGACGTACACTGCTTAAACAGAGCTGATCAGAGTATTAATACTGTAGTGTGCCCTGTGTTTAAACAGAGCTGATCGGAGTATTAATACTGTAGTGTGTCCTGTGTTTAAACAGAGCTGATCAGAGTATTAATACTGTGGTGTGTGCTGTGCTTAAACAGAGCTGATCAGAGTATTAATACTGTGGCATGCGCTGTGCTTAAACAGAGCTGATCAGAGTATTAATACTGTGATGTGTCCTGTGTTTATATAGAGAGCGGATCAGAGTATTAATACTGCAGTGTGCCCTGTGTTTAAACGGAGCTGATCAGAGTATTAATATTGTGGTGTGTCCTGTGTTTTCACACAGCTGATCAGAGTATTAATAATGTGGTGTGCGCTGTTTAAACAGATCTGATCAGAGTATTAATATTGTGGTGTGCACTGTTTAAACAGATCTGATCAGAGTATTAATACTGCAGTGTGCCCTGTGTTTAAACGGAGCTGATCAGAGTATTAATATTGTGGTGTGTCCTGTGTTTTTCACACAGCTGATCAGAGTATTAATAATGTGGTGTGCGCTGTTTAAACAGATCTGATCAGAGTATTAATACTGTAGTGTGTCCTGTGTTTAAACAGAGCTGGTCAGAGCAATAATACTGTAGTGTGCCCTGCATTTGAACAGAGCTGATCAGAGCATTAATACTGTGGTGTGCCCTGTTTAAACAGATCTGATCAGAGTATTAATACTGTAGTGTGCCCTGTGTTTAAACAGGGCTGATCAGAGTATTAATAATGTAGTGTGTCCTGCATTTGAACAGAACTGATCAGAGCATTAATATTGTGGTGTGCCCTGTTTAAACAGATCTGATCAGAGTATTAATACTGTGGTGTGTGCTGTGCTTAAACAGAGCTGATCAGAGTATTAATACTGTGGTGTGTCCTGTGCTTAAACAGAGCTGATCAGTGTATTAATACTGTAGTGTGTCCTGTGTTTAAACAGATCTGATCAGAGTATCAATACTGTAGTGTGTCCTGTGTTTAAACAGAGCTGATTAGAGTATTAATACTGTGGTGTGCACTGTTTAAACAAATCTGATCAGAGTATTAATACTGAAGTGTGCACTGTTTAAACAGATCTGATCAGAGTATTGATGCTGTAGTGTGTCCTGCGTTTGAACAGAGCTGATCAGAGCATTAATACTGTGGTGTGCCCTGTTTAAACAGATCTGATCAGAGTATTAATACTGTGACGTACACTGTTTAAACAGAGTTGATCAGAGTATTAATACTGTGGTGTGTCCTGTGTTTAAACAGAGCTGATCAGAGTGTTAATACTGTAGTGTGTCCTGTGTTTAAACAGAGCTGGTCAGAGTATTAATACTGAAGTGTGTCCTGTCTTTAAACAGAGCTGATCAGAGTATTAATACTGTGGTGTGTACTGTTTAAACAGAGCTGATCAGAGTATTAATACTGTGGTGTTTACTATGTTTATGTAGAACATTGAACTGACCAACTTACCCTTAAGTATAGTATTATTACTCATCTGCTGCTATTATTGCTTCTATTAATAATATTATTAATGCTACTCATACTACTGACTACTAATTATAATACTTTTACTCATAATAATACTACTCCTACCATTAACTACTACTACTACTACTACTACTACTAATAATAATAATAATAATAATAATAATAATAATAATCCCACTATTACTTATACTAATATTACTATTTAATACAATTATCAAATCTTAAACTTTTAAAATTGTCAAATAAAATGACTAAATGTAAACTGTCAGAGAAAATTATTAAATAAATATATGTGAGTGTATTATCAACAGTTTCTATAAATTAGTATGAATTTTATTTGATCTGTAATCAGACTGTAATCTAATCTCACCCTAAATTTTTCAGAGAGAAGTTCACACACAAACATCACACAGCGTTTCCTCGCTCTCTCTGTCCTGGAGTTCCGTTTTACAGAGTTACGGGTTTGTGTTGTGGGCAGACGAGCAATTTTCACTGGTTTAAATGAAGAAGAATGATCTTCTCAGTGAGGTAAAACAAACAGCTCTGTGTGAAACCCAGAATAATGTTTCTGGTAATGAATTAGTCTCAGGTTCTATATCTGAGCTGATGAATGAGTTCGCTTTTTATAGCAGCTGCTCAGAGAGAACAGAGATTTTCCTCATGGAGCGATCATAGGCTCTTTGGTCATGATGAAGAGCTGAGAGGAATTTTTCTCCACCTGAGACATGGTTCTCCTTTAATACCCACAGTGTTGCCCTGCAGGGTAACTGCGCTGCATCAGTGTGTGAGAGAATCGTGATTAAAGTCTCAGAGTGTGAGAACTGGTGCTCCATCACTCATCTAAAATCCACCAACAGGAGGACGGCACAGCGACAGATACAGGAGTGATGGAGAAACATCAAGAAAACATGCTCATCAACAGAAACATCTCATTACCTCGAGCTCACTGTGAAGTGTGTGTGTGTGTGTGTGTGTGTGTGTGTGTGTGTGTGTGTGTGTGTGTGTGTGTGTTTATGCGAGCATGTTTTCTGCACCAGCTGATTTCCAGATCATTCCGATTGATCACATGAGCAGTACGTAGTGGTGTTTAATCACAGGTCTACCGTTAGAGGATCTTCATCATATCACATGAACATCACACAGTCTGTTACAGAACTCAATACACAGTGTATTGTACAAGATCTCATACAGTGTGATGAAGAATCATCTTAAATCATCACACAGAGTAACACCGAGTTTAGTCAGAGCTGTAGAACAGTTCTCCATCACTGCAGTACAGTTCCACAGAGGTGTAGAACCTGTGCTGAAGGACACTGAAGCTGTTCTGGTGTTTCTTCCTTTAATTTGGTACCCATTTGTGTGTTTACAGTAAAATAAGATGGAAGTGTGAAACTGAAACTAATTTAAGGTTCTAAGATTAAAGCTCTTGTGAGTCTAGAACCCAAGTTCCTGCTGAGAGGTTCTACAAGGCTGAATATGCGGAAGGAGATCTGGGTTAAAAGTGCAAGCAAATGGGAAAATTGCAGGCCTGAGCTGTGACATGCTTGATAAAGAGGACATGATAGAGCATGGACACACACACACACACACACACACACAAGCATTCCAGAGCCGCTGGGCTAAAAGTGCGAAGTGGCTTTGAGGGTGGATGTTTAAGCTTTCAATATCTCTACCTGCTGACTCAGCACACACACACACACACACACACACACACACACACACACACACACACACAACAAATGTAATTTATGAGTTCATAAAACACCTTCAAACACATCAACCAGTCTCCCTCTGGCAGTGTGTGTGTGTGTGTGTGTGTGTGTGTGTGTGTGTGTGTGTGTGCCAACATGTTTTAGTTCTGCTGATTAAACTGGGTGGTGTTTATGTGGCGTTTCCTGTAACAGCATGTTCCCAAGTGAGAAACGTCCAGAATCTTCTTGCACCAACATTTATATTATTTTATTGATGAATTATCATGTCATACTTTTTGTCCATTTATAGTTACATTATACTTACTAATTACTTACGTTATAGCATCTATAAACAGTTGTTCCCTCACCAGTCTCTCTTTATTCTCTCTCTCTTGAAGTTAATAAGACAAAATAAACACAGCTTGTTCCATCATGTTAGTGAGAAACCACAAAGCGCTGACACTGGAGACTAAGTTTTAATGAAATTAAGGAATGAAAATAGACTGAATTTGGAGGAGAAATAAAGAAAACAGAAGAATTGATCTGGGGAACCATTAATGTACAATTAACACAAATATTCAAAAATGTCTTCAATAATCTTCAAGATGTTTATTGTGGTATGTCGAAAGTACAATGAAATTCTTCCCTGAATTCTTCTCCACAGACCAGATGCTCCGTGTTCGAGGAGCGCAACAGTACATCAAATAAACACTCAGTACAAAACACTACAAAATACTCACTACTGTGAGACCGAACAGTGAGAGAGCTGCTCAGTGTTCTCTCGTCTGTTGAGTTACTTTAAATAATTCATCACTTCTATACAGTAACTTTATATCAATCACCACGAAGTGAAGTGTCCTGTTCATTTCCATAACGAAGTTCTCAAAGGGATGGGTAAAGAACAAATCTTACTTTAGCTTTAAAAACAAAACAATTTAATAGAACTAATCAAATTAATAGAGGAATGTATCATTTTAATTCATTTTTTATTTTGCATTTTTAAAATAGAGTGAATCCCCCTCCTAGAACTGCCACCTTATTGTGGTGGAGGGGTTTGTGTGCTTGAATGATCCTAGGAGCTATGTTGTCGGGGGCATTATGCCCCTGTTAGGGTTTCCCAAGGCAGACAGGTCCTAGGTGACAGGCCAGACCAAGAGCAGTTCACCAAAAAACCCCTATGGAGAAAAAATCCAGGACCGTGACGTCGCCTGGTAGGACGCAGCCGGGGCCCCACCCTGGAGCCAGGCCCGGGGTTGGGGCTCGTATGCGAGCGCTTGGTGGCCGGGCCTTTGCCCATGGGGCCCGGCCGGGCTCAGCCCAAAGAGGTGACGTGGGCCCGACCTCCTGTGGGTTCACCACCCACAGAGGTAGCAGTAGGGGTTTGGTGCAGTGTGGATTGGGTGGCAGTCGAAGGCAGGGGCCTCGACGACCTGATCCCCGGACACAGCGGCTGGCTGTTGGGACATGGAATGTCACTTCGCTGGGGGGGAAGGAGCCTGAGCTTGTGCGGGAGGTTGAGAGGTACCGGCTAGAGATAGTCGGGCTCACCTCCATGCACAGCTTGGGCTCTGGAACCCAGCTCCTCGAGAGGGGCTGGACTTTCCACTTCTCTGGAGTCGCCCGTGGTGAGCGGCGGCGGGCTGGTGTGGGCTTCCTTATAGCTCCCCAGCTCAGCCGCCATGTGTTGGAGTTTACCCCAGTGAACGAGAGGGTCGCCTCTCTGCGCCTTCGGATTGGGGAGAGGGCTCTTGCTGTTGTTTGTGCCTACGGGCCAAATAGCAGTATAGAGTATCCGGCCTTCTTGGAGTCCCTGGGAGAGGTACTGAGGGGTGCTCAGACTGGGGACTCCATTGTGCTACTGGGGGAATTCAATGCTCACGTGGGCGATGACAGTGACACCTGGAGGGGCGTGGTTGGGAGGAACGGCCTCCCCGATCTGAACCCGAGTGGTGTTTTGTTATTGGACTTCTGTGCTAGTCACAGTTTGTCCATAACGAACACCATGTTCGAGCATAGGGGTGTCCATAAGTGCACGTGGCACCAGGACACCTTAGGTCGGAGGTCGATGATCGACTTTGTAGTCGTGTCATCTGATCTCCGACCCTATGTCTTGGACACTCGGGTGAAGAGAGGGGCTGAGTTGTCAACTGATCACCACCTGGTGGTGAGTTGGATCCGCTGGCGGAGGAGGAAGCTGGACAGACCTGGCAGGCCCAAACGTATGGTGAGGGTCTGCTGGGAATGTCTGGCCGAGCACTCTGTTGGGGAGGTCTTTAACTCCCACCTCCGGGAGAGCTTTTCCCAGCTTCCGAGGGAGGCGGGGGACATTGAGTCTGAGTGGACCATGTTCTCTACCTCCATTGTGGATGCAGCTGTTCGGAGCTGTGGCCACAAGGTCTCCGGTGCCTGTCGTGGCGGCAATCCCCGAACCCGGTGGTGGACACCGGAAGTAAGGGATGCCGTCAAGCTGAAGAAGGAGTCCTATCGGGCCATGTTGACCTCCGGGACTCCTGAGGCAGCCGACGGGTATCGGCAGGCCAGGCGTGCTGCAGCTCGGGCAGTTGCGGAGGCAAAAACTCGGAACTGGGAGGAGTTCGGGGAGGCCATGGAGAAGGACTATCGGTCGGCCTCGAAGAAATTCTGGCAAACTGTCCGGCGCCTCAGGAGGGGGAAGCAGTACTCTGCCAACACTGTTTACAGTGCGGGTGGGGAGCTGTTGACCTCGACTGGGGACATTGTCGGGCGGTGGAAGGAATACTTTGAGGATCTCCTCAATCCCACCGTCATGTCTTCCACTGAGGAGACTGAGGCTGATGACTCAGAGGTGGACTCGTCCATTACCCAAGCCGAAGTCACTGAGGTGGTTTGCAAGCTCCTCGGTGGCAAGGCACCGGGGGTGGATGAGATCCGCCCTGAGTATCTCAAGTCTCTGGATGTTGTGGGGCTGTCTTGGTTGACACGCCTCTGCAACATCGCGTGGCGGTCGGGGACAGTGCCTCTGGAGTGGCAGACCGGGGTGGTGGTCCCTCTTTTTAAGAAAGGGGACCGGAGAGTGTGCTCCAATTATAGGGGAATCACACTTCTCAGCCTCCCAGGGAAAGTTTACTCCAGGGTACTGGAGAGGAGAATTCGACCAATAGTCGAACCTCGGATCCAGGAGGAACAATGCGGTTTTCGTCCTGGTCGCGGAACACTGGACCAGCTCTATACCCTTCATAGGGTGCTCGAGGGTTATGGGAGTTTGCCCAACCAGTCCACATGTGCTTTGTGGATCTGGAGAAGGCATTCGACCGTGTCCCCCGTGGTATTCTGTGGGGGGTGCTTCGGGAGTATGGGGTTCGGGGCTCTTTGCTAAGGGCTGTCCGGTCCCTGTACGAACGGAGCAGGAGTCTGGTTCGCATTGTCGGCAGTAAGTCAGACCTGTTCCCAGTGCATGTTGGACTCCGTCAGGGCTGCCCTTTGTCACCGGTTCTGTTCATAATTTTTATGGACAGAATTTCTAGGCGCAGCCAGGGGCCGGAAGGAATCCTGTTTGGGAACCACAGGATTTCATCTCTGCTTTTTGCGGATGATGTTGTCCTGTTGGCTTCTTCAAACCAGGACCTTCAGCATGCACTGGGGCGGTTTGCAGTCGAGTGTGAAGCGGCTGGGATGAGAATCAGCACCTCCAAGTCTGAGGCCATGGTTCTCGACCGGAAAAGGGTGGCTTGCCCTCTCCAGGTTGGTGGAGAAGTCCTGCCTCAAGTGGAGGAGTTTAAGTATCTCAGGATCTTGTTCACGAGTGAGGGAAGGATGGAGCGTGAGATCGACAGGCGGATCGGTGCAGCCTCCGCAGTGATGCGGTCGCTTTACCGGTCCGTCGTGGTGAAGAAGGAGCTGAGCCAAAAGGCGAAGCTCTCAATTTACCGGTCGATCTACGTTCCGACTCTCACCTATGGTCATGAGCTTTGGGTAATGACAGAAAGAACAAGATCGCGGATACAAGCGGCTGAAATGAGTTTCCTTCGCAGGGTGGCTGGGCGCTCCCTTAGAGATAGGGTGAGAAGCACAGTCACTCGGGAGGAGCTCGGAGTAGAGCCGCTGCTCCTCCACATCGAGAGGAACCAGCTGAGGTGGCTCGGGCATCTTTTTTGGATGCCTCCTGGACGCCTCCCTGGGGAGGTGTTCCAGGCATGTCCCCCCGGGAGGAGGCCCCGGGGAAGACCCAGGACACGCTGGAGGGACTATGTCTCTCGGCTGGCCTGGGAACGCCTCGGTGTTCTTCCCGAGGAGCTGGCCGAGGTGTCTGGGGAAAGGGAAGTTTGGGCTTCCATGCTTAGACTGCTGCCTCCGCAACCCGGTCCTGGATAAGCGGAAGAAGACGAGACGAGACGAGACGAGTGAATCAGGAGATTCGAGGAAGTTCATCTCACAAGAAAATCACAAGATAACAGCGAGTAAACATTCATCAGAACACAACGTTGAGTTCGCCAACGACATGAACTTCAAAACATTACATTTTTAACATTCAATTATATTAAGCACACATATATATATATATATATATATATATATATATATATATATATATATATATATTTTTTTTTTTTTTTTTTTTTTTTGAAATTGTACAAACTCCTTTAGCTAACTTTAGGACACTACAGCATTGCGCAGTCCTGGGATTTGAGCTCACAACCATCTGATCACTGAGCCATAGCTGCTGAACCTAAACCATGGAAAAAAAAAGGAGTGCATTAGTGAAACAACATCCTATCGGAGGAACATTTCCAGTTTTTAATGACTATGTAGTAATATGTGTGTGTTATATCTCTTGGGCTGATTCACCTCCTGCTCTCTCACCGTTGTTCCGGTTGCTCAGTGGCTCATCTCCATTCTGCTGAACACAATCAAGGCAATAATCACACAGAGGATCAAAGCAATTATTACAGCCAACAAGACAACAACAGAGTCTGCAGTAATATGATATTATTATATTCCCAGAATGAAGACGATCAACAACCGTATGCCAAAATCTGAAAATAAAAAAAGAAGAACGAGTGAAAAGTTTATAATTCATGACTTCAGTATTGTATGTTTTGAAAACGTGTCAGCCAGAAAACTCCAAGTGATATCTGTTTCCCAAAAATCATCTCAAAAACCCCAAACAGTTCTGGAACAACATCCTCTGGAGAGATGACATGAAGATCAACTTGTCTCAGAATGATGGGAAGAGAAAAGTCTGGAGAAAGGAAGGAGGAACTGCTCATGATCTCAGAACCTACTGGATGGAGCTTCATAGTGCAGACGGACAGTGAGATGAAGCGGTCTTCAGAAACAACCCAAGACTTTTTTTTAGGCAGAGAAGTGAAATGTTCTGCAACGGCCGATTCAATCACCGGACCTGAATCCAACCGAGCCTTATTTCACTTCCTGAAGAGAAAATACACCAAGAACCAGCAGAAAATGAGGACAGCTGCAGTAAAGACCTGGCAGAACATCACCAGGGAAGAAACCCAGCATCTGGTGATGTTTATCAGTTCCAGACTTCAAGGATTTGCAACCAAAGGTTTAAAAATGACAATTTAATTTTATGATTCTGTTAATTAAAGCTAAAGGTCTGTATACTGAGCTGAGATTCATGCTTTAATTTAAACTCCAATGTACTTTGGTAGACAGACACAAGAACAGTAATTTTGTTGATGCCACAGCTGTCCAAAACCAAGCTGGAAGCACACACTTGTAAAGCTTTACAAGTTCCTTTCTCAGAGCTCAAGTAAGAGTCCAAACCTGCTCCAGCGTGACAATGCTCCTGTGCATACAGTGAGCTCCATGAAGACGTGGTGTGTGAAGGTTGGAGTGAAGAACTCGAGTGTCCTGCACAGAGCCCTGACTGAACTCAACCCCACTGAACACCTTTGGGATGAACTGGAACTGGAGCCTCAACAACCTCAACATCAGTGTCTGATCTCACGAATGCTCTTGTAGCCGAATGAACACACATCCCCACAGCCACGCCCCAAAATCTAGTGGAGAGCCTTTCCAGAAGAGAGGAACTCATTAGAACAGCACATACTGAAAATCACTGTGGCATAACAATCACATCTCCCTTCATTATATTCAGTTTGACAAGGACAAACACAGGTAGTATCCATTATATGCGCCAAAGTTACCACAACACGACTGGAGATCCCCAATCTTCCAACATGGTCCCTAAAATATTCAGTAACATCTCCAACACCAGCCATGGTGACAGGTCAGTGATGCAGAGAACTGATGTCAATAAAATGCCCGTATTCTTGTTTCTTTCATGAGTTTCTCGGACTGCTTTAATAACTGCTCTCTCTTCTACCCTGCTGTGTGCCGTTCATCATTCTGCCCCGATTATACAAATGAAACTGTTAGAATCAGACATCCAGTCGAGGAGGAGACATGAATCTGTGCACAAAGAAGCCATGTGAAAGCAAAACCTCACAAATTCCTCATTTATCACAAAAACACCAATGAGCTAAAGATTTAACAAAAAAACACCACACCTCAGTTATTACACCACATGTTTCTCGGTTTCTGAAGACTTCACTTTCAACTTTAATAAAACACTCCCCATCCAGATCACTGAGCTACAAGGTCTGCCTTCTTCATTGTTGAGGAATGGGTCAAGAAAATGTTAACACAAGGCCAACCGACACTGTAATCCATGGCTTTCTCCATGAAAAGCAGTAAAATCCTGTGAAATCTCCAGCCATGGTGATTAGATGTAAATTAGATGTAAATAATGATTGTCTGGTGTGTGAGCTTCCTATTTTCATTGTTTTCTCATCCATACACTACCGTTCAAAAGTTTGGGGTCACTTTGAAATGTCCTTATTTTTGAAAGAAAAGCACTGTTCTTTTCAATGAAGATCACTTTAAACTAATCAGAAATCCACTCTATACATTGCTAATGTGGTAAATGACTATTCTAGCTGCAAATGTGTGGTTTTTGGTGCAATATCTCCATAGGTGTATAGAGGCCCATTTCCAGCAACTCTCACTCCAGTGTTCTAATGGTACAATGTGTTTGCTCATTGCCTCAGAAGGCTAATGGATGATTAGAAAACCCTTGTACAATCATGTTAGCACAGCTGAAAACAGTTGAGCTCTTTAGAGAAGCTATAAAACTGACCTTCCTTTGAGCAGATTGAGTTTCTGGAGCATCACATTTGTGGGGTCGATTAAATGCTCAAAATGGCCAGAAAAATGTCTCGACTATATTTTCTATTCATTTTACAACTTATGGTGGTAAATAAAAGTGTGACTTTTCATGGAAAACACAAAATTGTCTGGGTGACCCCAAACTTTTGAACGGTAGTGTACACTACACCTTGTCTCTCACCCTGTCTTCAGTATGAGACCAACAAAATTTACACAGGAAGTAGTGAGAACTGAAACTTCACAGGGTGTGAATATTTACCACAGATACACAGAGACCTGCAGTGAACATCATCACACCATCCAGTTCATGAAGAAACTGTGTGTGTGTGTGTGGGGGGGGGGTCCCTCTTGTATCACAGCAATGTGCCATTGTTTAAATTTATTTATGATACAACACCACATCACACTTTCTATCCGTATACGCTGTCATGATGAACTTGCTTGTTGGAAGGTTTTATGGTGGTGCAAGAGCTCACCTTGTCAGCTCAGCTGTTAGAACATTCCACAACAGGGCTGGACTGGCCATCTGACAAACTGGGCATTTTCCCAGTGGTCTTTGGGGCCAACACATTTATTTATTTATTTATTTTTGGATTGTCCCATAAAGCAGATGGAGCAGCCCATTGGTTGGTTTCTGGACTGACACTGGGCTGGACCAGTGGCCCATTCCCATCTTATAAGACACCTCTTCCTTGAGGCTCTAACATGGACAAGCCAAAGTGAAAAGGAAACACATAAGTTGAAGGTGATGAAAAGACAGGCTCTTGAAATAGATGCTGCTAAATAAGCAAAATGGCCAGGTATGTTTACTGCAGGACCTTCAACACCAGCAGCACCTGCCATTCTCACCAGTAGAGGGAAAAGTTAGATGTAGAGTTGAAGTGATGGACAAGCATGAGAAGGACAAGGAGGAAGATGAGGGCGAGAGTACATGAGCAGAGGAGGCACTAGAAGTCAAAGGCGTGAGAATATGGCTCAACTGAGAGTGTGTCATCATGATTAAAATGATGATGATGATGAGCTGAAACAGAGAACTGTTGTGCATTAAAATTAGTCAACTATCAAGTGCAGAAACCCATGAAGCTTCACTTGATAAAGTTGAGCAAAAATGTGCTAGCATGGTATAGCTATCTGGGTATAGTTAGCATGGTATAGCTAGCATGGTATAGCTAATATGGCTAGCTAGCATTTGCAAAAATAACTTGGCAACATTACAACAGAATAAACTATCTCAGTTTAGCTAGCTAGGTGCATAGCTAGCTAGCTTACTTCACACAGCTAGGTTTTAGTAGCTACTGTATTTGTACACACTTATAACTTGGCAAACGACTACTCAGTTAGGTCTCCATGCTTCACCTGGTGTACTAAATTATGCTGCAGTACCTTGTCTTATGCAGGAGGAATGAATGTTCTTCGCCCACGTTATTATTTTGCTAACCCTGATTAAGGCATCATTTACAGTTAGCTAGCAGATGATGTTGTTTGGCTCATTTATTATTCATATAGGACAATCAGTCTTCATTCTCCATCCGAAAATCATAAAAATCTCATCCCCTCTGCAATATGTGCCCCCTTTTAGGAAATCTACTCACACTGTTTATTAGTATGAAATGTTAAGCTCATAATTGAAGCTCAGTACACTTCAAACAACGCTGTCCAAGTCCCACCTCATTCTGAGATCTAATTGGTACGTTCACGAAAGGTGGCATTGCCAATAAAGAATGAAGCCATTATGTGGAAGATAATATTTAGAAATATAATTGATGCCTCTGTCCATCATCCATTAATCGAATAAACAGCTGTTCCCCCCATATCAGTCATGTATTCTGTAATACAGATTATTATTATATCTTTACTTTCTTAGAAAATTTCACTCTTTATATATCCTTCTCACCCTCGGCGGGGGGGGGGGGGGGGGGGGGTATCCATGTCATCCTCAAGCTCGGGTCCTCTACCAGAGGCCTGGGAGTTTGAGGGTTCTGCGCAGTATCTTCGATGTTCCTAGGACTGCGCTCTTCTGGACTGAGGCTTCAGATGTTGTTCCTGGGATTTGCTGGAGCCACTCTCCCAGTTTGGGGGTTACTGCCCCAAGTGCCCCCACTACCATGGGGACCACGCAACCCTTGACCTTCCACATCTGTTCCAGCTGCTCTTTCAACCCTTGATACTTCTCAAGTTTCTCATGTTCCTTCTTCCTGATGTTGGCGTCAGCTGGGATCGCCACATCTATCACCACCACCCTCTTCTGCTCTTTGTCCACCACCACTATGTCCAGTTGGTTAGCCAGGATCTGTTTGTCAGTCTGGAAGCTGAAGTCCCACAGAACCTTGGCCCTGTTGTTCTCAGCCACCTTCTGTGGTATGGCCCATTGGGACTTGGGTACTTCTATTCCATACTGGTTGCAGATGTTCCTGTATACTATCCCAGACACTTGGTTGTGCCTCTCCATGTACGCTGATCCAGCTAGCATCTTACACCCTGCTACTATGTGCTGGACTGTTTCAGGGGCTTCTTTGCACAGTCTGCATCTTGGGTCTGATCTACTCTGGTAGATCCTGGTCTCTATGGGTCTTGTGCTTATGGCCTGTTCTTGTGCTGCCATGATTAGTGCCTCTGTGCTGTCTGTCAGTCCTGCATTATCCAGCCACTGATAGGATTTCTTGATATCAGCCACTTCCTCTATCTGACGGTGGTACATGCCATGTAGGGGTTTGTCCCTCCAGGTTGTCTGTTCCTCCTCCTCCTCTGCACTCTCATCAGGGTTCTGCTGCCTGAGACATTCACTTAGCAGTTCATCCTTTGGGGCCATCTTTCTGATGTATTCTCGGATTTTCAATGTTTCATCCTGGACCGTGGTCTTGATGCTCACTAGCCCTCGGCCTCCCTCTTTCCGCTTAGTGTATAGTCTCAGGGTGCTGGACTTGGGGTGGAACCCTCCGTGCATGGTGAGGAGCTTTCTAGTCTTGATATCTGTGGCTTCTATCTCCTCCTTTGGCCAGTTTATGATACCAGCGGGGTATCTGATGACTGGTAGTGCGTACATGTTGATGGCTCAGACCTTGTTCTTACCATTCAGCTGACTTTTCAGGACCTGCCTTACTCTCTGGAGGTATTTGGAGGCCTCTTCATGGTTTCCATTAGCCTGTGGGATGCCAAGGTACTTGTAGCTGTCTTGGATATCACCTATGTTGCCCTCTGGTAGGTCAATCCCCTCAGTCCGGATCATCTTGCCTCTCTTTGAGACCATCCAGCCACACTTGTCCAATCCGAATGACATCCGGGTGGTGTGGATCAGCGAGTCTATTTCTCGCTCGTCCCTGGCATACAGCTTGATGTCATCCATGTAGAGCAGGTCTCAATACTTTGTTATATACAGCCGCTCTTCGTGATGATCCGACTGAGGGGGTTCAGTCTATGCAGAACAGCAGTGGCAATAGCGCATCTCCTTGGTATATGCCGCACTTGATGTTGACTTGGGCAATGGAGTGCAGTTAGCTTCTTCAACCAGTATGTATGGATCATATCGGGGCCTGGTGCTGTCCTGTCCAAGGTGACCGTTTGACAGAGGTCAAACGTTTTCTGTAAGTCTTCACAAGGTTTTCACACACTGTTGCTGGTATTTTGGCCCATTCCTCCACGCAGATCTCCTCTAGAGCAGTGATGTTTTGGGGCTGTCGCTGGGCAACACGGACTTTCAACTCCCTCCAAAGATTTTCTATGGGGTTGAGATCTGGAGACTGGGTAGGCCACTCCAGGACCTTGAAATGCTTCTTACGAAGCCACTCCTTCGTTGCCCGGGCAGTGTGTTTGGGATCATTGTCATGCTGAAAGACCCAGCCACGTTTCATCTTCAATGCCCTTGCTGATGGAAGGAGGTTTTCACTCAAAATCTCACGATACATGGCCCCATTCATTCTTTCCTTTACACGGATCAGTCGTCCTGGTCCCTTTGCAGAAAAACAGCCCCAGAGCATGATGTTTCCACCCCCATGCTTCACAGTAGGTATGGTGTTCTTTGGATGCAACTCAGCATTCTTTCTCCTCCAAACACGACAAGTTGAGTTTTTACCAAAAAGTTCTATTTTGGTTTCATCTGACCATATGACATTCTCCCAATCCTCTTCTGGATCATCCAAATGCTCTCTAGCAAACTTCAGAGGGGCCTGGACATGTACTGGCTTAAGCAGGGGGACACGTCTGGCACTGCAGGATTTGAGTCCCTGGTGGCGTAGTGTATTACTGATGGTAGCCTTTGTTACTTTGGTCCCAGCTCTCTGCAGGTCATTCACTAGGTCCCCCCGTGTGGTTCTGGGATTTTTGCTCACTGTTCTTGTGATCATTTTGACCCCACGGGGTGAGATCTTGCGTGGAGCCCCAGATCGAGGGAGATTATCAGTGGTCTTGTATGTCTTCCATTTTCTAATAGTTGCTCCCACAGTTGATTTCTTCACACCAAGCTGCTTACTTATTACAGATTCAGTCTTCCCAGCCTGGTGCAGGTCTACAATTTTGTTTCTGGTGTCCTTTGACAGCTCTTTGGTCTTGGCCATAGTGGAGTTTGGAGTGTGACTGTTTGAGGTTGTGGACAGGTGTCTTTTATACTGATAAGTTCAAACAGGTGCCATTAATACAGGTAACGAGTGGAGGACAGAGGAGCCTCTTAAAGAAGTTGTTACAGGTCTGTGAGAGCCAGAAATCTTGCTTGTTTGTAGGTGACCAAATACTTATTTTACCGAGGAATTTACCAATTAATTCATTAAAAATCCTACAATGTGATTTCCTGGATTCTTTCCCCCCATTCTGTCTCTCACAGTTGAAGTGTACCTATGATGAAAATTACAGGCCTCTCTCATCTTTTTAAGTGGGACAACTTGCACAATTGGTGGCTGACTAAATACTTTTTTGCCCCACTGTGTGTGTGTGTGTGTGTGTGTGTGTGTGTGTGTGTGTGTGTGTGTGTAAATTTATATTCTATAATCTGACACTGGCATTTTCCACTTACTACCCAGTTTTGTAATGATTTTGGGGACATTGTACAGAAAGTACACATATTTAAAAAGAGTGCAAAAAGATGGGTAGTTTCTGATGGTGGGCGGCACGGTGGTGTAGTGGTTAGCGCTGTCGCCTCACAGCAAGAAGGTCCTGGGTTCGAGCCCCGGGGCCGGCGAGGGCCTTTCTGTGCGGAGTTTGCATGTTCTCCCCGTGTCCGCGTGGGTTTCCTCCGGGTGCTCCGGTTTCCCCCACAGTCCAAAGACATGCAGGTTAGGTTAACTGGTGACTCTAAATTGACCATAGGTGTGAATGTGGGTGTGAATGGTTGTCTGTGTCTATGTGTCAGCCCTGCGATGACCTGGCGACTTGTCCAGGGTGTACCCCGCCTTTCGCCCATAGTCAGCTGGGATAGGCTCCAGCTTGCCTGCGACCCTGTAGAAGGATAAAGCGGCTAGAGATAATGAGATGAGATGAGTTTCTGATGGTGACGATCTACAGTCATGGGGGAAATGAAGTACACCCTCCTTCAATTCTATGTTTTTATTTATCAGAGAATAAATAATAATTGTGTGGTCCTCACAAATTTTATGACAAATAACCTCAGATGACAAAAAAAAAACCACAATATATTTAAATATGTAGTAATTTTGTCCCAAAAGGTAAACCAACATTCAGAAACCAGGTGGGAAAATAAGTCCAACCTTCCTACTTCCACAATCATTAAGAGAGTACTTAGCAGTCAGGTGTTACTAATGAAATGCACAAAATTAGCTCATCAAGAAGTGTGACTACCTCTATAAAAGCAGAACTTTTGGCAGTTTGGTGTTCTGGACCACTGAGGGGTGTCTTTATCATACAAAGAAGAAAGGACATCAGCCATGACCTCAGAGAATCAGTTCTTGCTGCTCATTAATCTGGGAAGGGTTATAAAGCTATCTACAAACAATTTGATATTCGTCATTCTACAGTGAGAAGTGAGTTTGAAAAACCTTCAAGACAGTTGCCAATCTGAGTGGGTGTGTGGTGTCTCAGCAAATTCAACCCAATGTAAGACCATTTAATGCTCAGAGACAATCAACAGCTAACATCAGACACTCAATATCATTTGACCTCTGGAAGCAAATTAGATGTTTATTTTCACGACAGCACAATCAGAAAAAGACTGAACAAGTATGGTGTTCATGGAAGGGTGGTGAGGAAAATGCCCCTTCTCTCTAAAAAGAACATGGAGCATGACTTAGATTTTCAAAATTGCATATGAACAAACCAAAAAAAGTTCTGGAACAATATCCTTTAGACTGAAAAGATCAAGGTTTGGTCATCATGCACAGCACCATGTTTAGTGAAACTTAAAGGCAGCATATCACCAAGAACACCCGAGACCAACTGTCAAGCATGCTGGTGGTGGGATGATGATGATGATGATGATGATTTGGACTTGTTTTGCAGCCACAGGACTTGGGAAACTTGTGGTCACTGAGACAGCAATGAACTCCACTAAATATGAGAATATTCCTGAGACAAATGTGAGGCCATCTGTCTAGCAGCTTAAGCTGGGCCAAAACTGGGTCATGCAACATGACAGTGACTGCATGCGAATAGTCCATCCTATGTCCTTTCCTAACCACTTTTCTTTGACCTCAATGGAAAATGCCATGCATTCTTACCATATTGTTTCCTGCAGGCTATATAAACTCAGACATAATGGTGAAAAATACTGCTTAATTATCAAAGTTGGAAGTGAAATAAAAAAGTAATGTAGGCTACCAGTCACAAAACTGAAACGAAATGATGGTCACATTGAGAATGGTCACTCAGGCTCATTGTACTCTCCATTCATATTTATTTACATGAGTCCCCCCAAAAAGTGTACATTTATACCAGATAGGCATAACATGTTAGGTCTACAAATCTACTACTGTACATGTGATGGTGTATCACTTTAAATGTTGCTGCCACAAGGAATTATGGGTTGGCATGACCTCCTTTCCTTTTGTAAAGGATGGTCCAGTGTAGCCTCTGCTAAAGGAGAGAGGAAAGGAAGCAGTGAAACACCTTTCCTTAGGGTTTAGAGAATTCAAACAGCTCTTTTCATGGCTTGGACATGTATGGGTCATTTCAATCAGTTAGGAACCTTCCTAAACAAAAAGGACTCGAACACAGCCAGTGATTCCAAGTACACCAGCAAATTAACATCTGGATGGCTAAAGAAGAAAAAATGAAGATGTTGGAATGGCCAAGTCAAAGTCCAGACCTCAAACGCACTGAGATGCTGTGGCAAGAGCTTAAGAGAGTTGTGCATAAAAGAATGCTAATAAGTTTAAGGAATATTGTCAAATAAAGAGTGGGCCAAAACTTCTCCAAAAACAATGTGCAAAACAGATAAACTCCTTCAGACAAACGCGTACTTCAAGTTGTTGCTGGTAAACATGAGTCTACATGTGAGTGAATGACAGTGTGAACTTATTTTCCCACTTGGTTTCTGACTGTTGGCTACAGGGACTATATGTTGAACTCTGCTTTGTGGCGGTTTCTTTTGTGTGTGTGTGTGTGTGTGTGTGTGTGTGTGTACTGAGTGAAAACCAGTCATTTTACTTTATTGGCATTAATTAATATAATATAAAAAATCAAGAAAGTGAGCCGATACACACCCATAAATTAAGAGTAATAAAACTAATCATCCACTCATGGTAAAAGAAATGGTGGCATATAAATGGAGGCCAGCTGGCATGTCCACACAGAGCCATAAGCTGTAAACAAACAAATCAGCTGATGGAAGATTTAGTGCTCATTTATTATTAATATGAAATAATTAAATATTTTTATTGGTACAGAAGGGAATCAAAATAACTTCCACTTTTACTTCTTCAAGAGCAGAAAAAGGAACATAACGGACAAGGCCGTTACAGACATAACTGTGGCAGCGGGGGCGTGGTCAAGCGCCGGTCTGTGACAGGAGGGCGGAGTCAGGGAAGGTAAGTGGCAGAATCACGTCACCTGAGAGCAATTAACCTGTTTGTGTGTCTTCCCAGTGACTGCGCCCTATATCAGGAGGGAGAGCGAGAGCAGAAGGAGCTCAGCCCTGAACCAGACGCCGGTTGTGTGTCTGTGAATGTCATTGTTATACTGAAAAGTGTGGCAATAAAGCCATTTATAAAACCTGATCTCTGTCCTGCCGTCCTCTGTGCTCCACCCACACGTAGGGTCCCTTACAGTGGTGCCGAAACCCGGGACAGTGGAGCACCAAACCAGCAGCCCCATGGAATCCTCCCCGTTCGCCGATCTGGTCCACGCCCTCGCCACGGCTCAGCAAAGCCAGCACCAGGCACTCGTCACGCTCCAAAAGGAGCAGGAGCAGCGCTTCGAAGCCCTGGTGCTGGCCCAGCAGGAAGATCGCGAGGCGTTCCGGCATCTCCTCGCGTCGGCGGGGTCCACCAGCGCTCCGGCCGCGGGCCCGTCTCCCCTCATTGTCACCAAGATGGGCCCGCAGGACGACCCCGAGGCGTTCATCACGTTGTTTGAACAGGTCGCCGAAGCCTCGGGGTGGCCGATGGAGCAGCGCGCGGCGCGCCTCCTCCCCCTGCTCACGGGAGAGGCACAGCTGGCCGCGCTACAGCTCCCCGCCGACCGCCGGCTGGCCTTCGCGGACCTCCGCCGGGCCGTCCTCCAGCGCGTGGGGCGCACACCAGAGCAACAGCGCCAGCGCTTCCGCGCGCTGCGACTGGAGGAAGTCGGCCGGCCGTTCGCGTTCGGCCAGCAGCTCCGGGACGCCTGCTGGCGGTGGCTGAGGGCCAACGATCGCGACGCCGAGGGAATCGTCGACCAGGTGGTACTGGAACAGTTCATCGCCCGCTTACCAGCCGGAACCGCGGAGTGGGTCCAGTGCCACCGCCCGGCGTCGCTGGATCAGGCAGTCGAGCTGGCGGAGGATCATCTGGCGGCTGTCCCGGCGGCAGGACAGCAGATGGCATCTCTTCTCTCCTCTTCTCTCTCTCTCTCTCCCCCTCCTCCTGTGTCCTGTCCTCGCCCCATTCCCCCTCCGCGGAGGCGGGGGCCGGCACCCCCCCAGCCGGCCCGCCGCACCCGCGGTGCCCTCCCGTTTCTCCCTTCTGTGTCTGTCTCTCCCCCACCTCAGGTGAGTGAACCCCAGATCACCGGTGCAGAGGGAAAGCCCGGGCCGGTTTGCTGGCGCTGCGGGGAACCGGGCCACCTTCAACAGCAGTGCACGGCAATGGAAGTGGGCGCGGTGGTTCGGATCCCCGACGCGCCAGAGGCCGCCCTCGATCGGGCCGGAGCGTATCGCATACCGGTGAGTATCCAAGGGGCTACATATCAGGCGTTGGTGGATTCTGGTTGTAATCAGACCTCAATTCGCCAAAGCCTGGTTCAAAACGAGGCATTGGGGGGAGCACAAGGGGTGAAGGTGTTATGTGTGCACGGGGATGTTCACAGCTACCCTTTGGTGTCGGTCCACATTATTTTCAGAGGGGAAAAATTCATAGTAAAGGCGGCGGTTAATCCTCGCCTTACCCACTCTCTAATTTTGGGGACTGATTGGCCGGGATTTCGGGGTTTAATGACACGCCTAGTCGAGAGTGGGTCCTGCCATGTGACAGGGGGAGGTCCCGGTGTCGCTTTGGCGGGAGCAGCTGTCACAGAGCCGTCTACGTCATCTCCGCGTCAGAGTGAGGAGCCGCCGGCTCCTCCTCTCTCTATTGGGGAATCCCTCGCGGATTTCCCATTAGAGCAGTCGCGAGACGAGACTCTGCGGCATGCGTTTGACCAAGTGAGAGTAATCGATGGTCAAACGCTCCAGCCGAACGCCACCGCGTCCTTCCCCTACTTCGCGATTATGAAGGATAGATTATACCGAGTGACGCAGGACACTCAAACGAAAGAGCGAGTCACGCAGCTTTTAATTCCGAAGAGCCGCCGGGAATTGGTATTCCAGGCGGCTCACTTTAATCCCATGGCTGGACACTTAGGGCAGGATAAAACACTAGCCCGAATAATGGCCCGTTTCTATTGGCCGGGGATTCGCGGCGATGTCCGTAGGTGGTGTACGGCATGCCGCGAATGCCAGTTAGTAAACCCAGCGGCCATTCCAAAAGCGCCTTTGCGCCCTCTACCGTTAATCGAGACCCCGTTTGAGAGAATTGGGATGGATCTCGTCGGGCCATTAGATCGGTCAGCACGAGGGTACCGCTTTATATTAGTTCTGGTGGACTATGCAACGCGATACCCGGAAGCAGTGCCTCTGCGCAATATCTCAGCACGCAGTATTGCAGAGGCACTCTTCCGCGTCATCTCCCGAGTTGGAATCCCGAAAGAGATTCTGACTGATCAAGGCACTACGTTTATGTCACGAACACTGCGCGAACTGTATGGGTTATTGGGGATTAAGCCGATCCGCACCAGCGTGTATCACCCACAAACGGACGGTTTAGTGGAACGATTCAACCGCACCCTCAAAAATATTATTAAAAAATTCGTAAGTGAGGACGCACGTAACTGGGATAAGTGGCTCGAACCCTTGCTGTTCTCAGTGCGAGAGGTCCCCCAAGCCTCCACGGGGTTCTCCCCATTTGAATTATTATATGGGCGTAAGCCGCGCGGCATCCTGGACGTGCTGCGGGAAAATTGGGAGGAGGGACCTTCACAAAGTAAGAACGAAATTCAGTACGTTATGGACCTGCGCGCAAAACTCCACACGCTCACCCACCTAACTCAGGAGAATTTGCGGCAGGCCCAGGAACGGCAAGCCCGCCTGTACAACAAGGGTACGCGCCTTAGAGAGTTCACTCCGGGAGATAAGGTACTCGTACTGTTGCCCACGTCGAGCTCCAAATTGATCGCCAAGTGGCAAGGACCCTTTGAGGTCACACGGCGAGTCGGGGACGTCGACTATGAGGTGAGGCGAACGGACAGGGGTGGGGCGCTACAGATTTACCACCTCAACCTGCTTAAACTCTGGAACGAGGAGGTCCCCGTGGCGTTGGTGTCGGTAGTTCCAGAGAAGGCGGAGCTGGGGCCGGAGGTTCAAAAAGGGACATTGGCATCACGTACCTCTCCGGTCCCCTGTGGAGACCACCTCTCCCCGACCCAACTCACGGAGGTCGCCCAGTTGCAGACCGAGTTTTCGGATGTGTTCTCGCCCCTGCCCGGTCGCACTAACCTCATAGAGCACCACATAGAGACGCCCCCGGGGGTGGTAGTGCGTAGCCGCCCTTACAGGCTACCTGAACACAAAAAAAAGGTGGTTCGGGAAGAACTTCAGACCATGCTCGAAATGGGCATCGTCGAGGAGTCCTACAGTGACTGGAGCAGCCCGGTGGTCTTGGTACCCAAGGCCGACGGGTCGGTCCGGTTCTGTGTGGACTATAGAAAAGTCAACGCGGTGTCTAAATTCGACGCGTACCCAATGCCTCGTATTGATGAGTTGCTCGATCGACTCGGCACTGCTCGCTTTTATTCGACACTGGATTTAACGAAGGGATATTGGCAGATCCCCTTGACTCCACTATCCCGAGAAAAAACGGCCTTTTCCACACCGTTTGGTTTACACCAATTCGTCACCCTTCCGTTTGGGCTGTTTGGGGCCCCCGCAACGTTTCAGCGGCTGATGGACAGAGTCCTCCGCCCTCACGCCACATATGCGGCAGCATATTTAGATGACATAATCATCTATAGCAATGACTGGCAGCGGCACCTCGAACATCTGAGGGCCGTCCTTAGGTCGCTGAGGCGAGCGGGGCTCACAGCCAACCCAAAGAAGTGTGCGATTGGGCGGGTGGAAGTACGGTATCTGGGCTTCCACTTGGGCAACGGGCAGGTGCGTCCCCAAATTAATAAGACGGCAGCAATTGCGGCCTGCCCGAGGCCCAAGACCAAAAAGGGGGTGAGACAGTTCCTGGGGCTGGCTGGCTATTATCGCAGGTTTATACCTAATTATTCGGACGTCACCAGCCCGCTGACTGATCTCACTAAAAAGGGGGCACCAGATCCGGTCCAGTGGACGGAGCAGTGCCAGCGGGCTTTCTCAGAGGTAAAGGCTGCACTGTGTGGGGGGCCACTTCTACACTCCCCTGACTTTTCTCTCCCTTTTATGTTGCAGACCGATGCGTCGGACAGAGGGCTGGGGGCGGTTTTGTCCCAGGAGGTGGAGGGGGAGGACCGCCCTGTCCTGTATATCAGTAGGAAGCTGTCGGTGCGTGAGGGGCGCTACAGCACCATAGAGAAAGAGTGTCTGGCCATCAAGTGGGCGGTTCTTGCCCTCCGGTACTACCTGCTGGGGCGCCCTTTCACCCTCTGTTCGGACCACGCGCCCCTCCAGTGGCTCCACCGCATGAAAGATGCCAACGCGCGGATCACCCGTTGGTATCTGGTGCTCCAACCCTTTAATTTCAAGGTGGTCCACAGGCCGGGGGCGCAGATGGTCGTGGCGGACTTCCTCTCCCGTCAAGGGGGGGGGGAGTCGGCTGCAGGCCGGACGGCCGCCCGGCCTGAGTCGGGCGGTGGGGGTATGTGGCAGCGGGGGCATGGTCAAGCGCCGGTCTGTGACAGGAGGGCGGAGTCAGGGAAGGTAAGTGGCAGAATCACGTCACCTGAGAGCAATTAACCTGTTTGTGTGTCTTCCCAGTGACTGCGCCCTATATCAGGAGGGAGAGCGAGAGCAGAAGGAGCTCAGCCCTGAACCAGACGCCGGTTGTGTGTCTGTGAATGTCATTGTTATACTGAAAAGTGTGGCAATAAAGCCATTTATAAAACCTGATCTCTGTCCTGCCGTCCTCTGTGCTCCACCCACACGTAGGGTCCCTTACAATAACATAACAGGAACAAACGCAAGAGCATTGTCATTCCCTACATTTCTGGTCTATCTGAGAAACTCAGGAGGATCTTCTACAAACACAACATTCCGGTACATTTCAGACCCAGTAACACCTTGAAGCAGAAACTGGTCCATGCTAAGGACAGAATAGCCAGACACAAACAGGACAACGTAGTGTATGCAATTCAGTGCAGTGAGGAATGCACGGATTCGTATATTGGGGAAACAAAACAACCGCTTCACAGGCACATGGCTCAACACAGGAGAGCCAGTTCCTCAGGCCAGGACTCTGCTGTCTACCTTCATCTTAACAACAATGGACACTCATTTCAGGATTGCAATGTACACATTTTAGCCAGAGAGGATTGTTGGTATGAGCGAGGAGTTAAAGAAGCCATTTTTGTCAACCTGGAACAGCCATCACTGAACAGAAGTGGGGGTCTAAGACATCATTTATCAGCCACCTACAATGCAGTCCTTGGCACACTTCCCAGACAACTGAATGCACACCAAAACCCAGCTGTTTTCAGTGACTCACAGGAGGACAGAGAGAACCAACAACCCATTGATCACCCCAACGACTCTCTAGGCCGTTCACACCCAGCCCCCAGTGACCCACACCAACAGGATGGCTCAACGACATCTTAGGATTGCTTTTCATCCATGAGAGGATAAATACCTGATGCTCCCAATAGAGATCTTGCAGTCACGTGACCGGAAAGTTCACAGCCGCCATCTTGTCGGTAAAAAACACCGCTGAATACTGCTGCACTCATGTACAGAATGGATCAATTTCAACCGACGGACTACACGGCTCATTTTTCTAATGAACAGATAACTAGATATATGTCTAAAATAAACGACCTACAGATTAATGACCCTTATGGCTTACCGGACGTAGTTTTCACGACCGTGTCAGTGGATTTTGAACTGCCAGAGGTGGAATACCCAAACATGTATAATTACCTCATTAACTTTCCCTCGCTGTTCAGTGGTGAAGCACTGCGTGCTTATAAATCTCTGGACAGTTATCTTTACAGAAATTCAGGATTTGTCAGCGACTCAGATGTGGCATCTTGTAAACAAGAAAATAACAATCCTCATCGGACGGGTAAGTCACTTAAGTATTGAGTATAGCACTGACCAGCCGATTATAGAATAGAATAGAATAGAATAGAATAGAATAGAATAAGGTAATTCCAGCTGTAATTCCAAATCGTCCATCTTGTTTACCATGGATCTGGCGTTGGAGAGATAGAGGCTTGGCAGTGGAGGTTTGAGTGGCTGTTTTCTGAGCTTAGTCAACAGGCCGGCTCTAAAGCTTCGCTTTTGCTTCCTCTCCCGACGCCGCCTCCTTCGCCTGCCAGACCTGATAACAATCCACGGAGACCCCGCTGGTCTCGCTATCTCGTCCGGAATGTTGTGCATGCGATGGAAATCGCTACAAACCTTCATTTTCTGCTGGAAACCAATGTCAAGTAAGTCCATACGATTGTAGTAGATATTGAAGTCCGGTACAGACGAACAACACACAAAAATACACACAAAAAAACATAAAAAACGTGCACAGGTAGGGAGAGCTTGTAGCCGCAGCCGTTGTAGTAGAATTGGGTTTTCCAGAAGAAAAAGTAGAAGTAGAAGGCGGAAATATGGCGTTTGACCGACAAGATGGCGTCTGTCACAATCTGGATCGGCTGTGATGTCACATGCAAGTGCTCCATTAGTCAGACAGAACTGAAGAAGCCTTTCGGATGAGAGGTGAAACGTCTTCAAGAATCTTCAAGCAAGTCCAGTTGCTCTCTTTTACCACCCACAGTTTACTATGACCTGGATGACTGAGAATCTTCATAGACAAACTTCCACTTTTCAGTCTTTACTCTGATCGCTCATATCGTGCTCCCAGCTGTCTATGTGCTTTACCTTTTATGGAGTTTTGTGGGCATCACTACATGTAAATGAGCTTTGTTGGGAATTTGCTTTGCACTTTATGGTGATCAGCGCACGCACACACACACACACAAGTACATGGAAATCTGTTAGGGTTTTGCTGGGATTCGAACCTGGTTCGCTGGTGTGATAATCCAGCAAACCCCCACTAGGCCACCAGGGGGATGACTCAAATGCAGAGGCGTGAGGCAGAAGTAGAAAAAGTATCAAAAGGTTTATTTACAATATTTACAAAAATCCAAAAAGTATAATTCAAAATGCTCAGAAGATCTTAAGGGAAAAAATAAAAAATCCAAAAGTTCAAAGTCAATATAAAAGCCAAAAAAAAACTAGAAAAGAAAAGGCAAAAATACCAAACGCTCAGAAGATTCACAAAGTCAAAAAACAAAATCCACAAAGTCCAAAAGAAAGCAAAAATACAAAGAACACAAGGACATGGACGAGGAAATCGGAACAGAGGTAACTGGAGCTTAAACATAACAGCACAAAGACTCCGTGACAAGAGGACTGAACTCAGGGGGTATAAATGCACAAAATAAATTGGACACAGGTGACACTAATGAAAACAGGCAATCAACACCAACCCAAAACACAGGACACAGTGGCGACCTCTAGAGGCCAAAACAAACATAGACAAAAAACAGGAAATAACAGCGGCCTCTAGAGGCCAAAACAGTCCCAGTCCTAACAGGACACCCCCCCCCCCAGGAGCGTCTCCTGACGTTCCCAGGGCGATCCGGATGGGCCGAATGGAAGTCCCGACACAGTTCTTTATCTAAGACATCCCGAGCGGGAACCCAGCAGCGCTCCTCAGGACCATAGCCCTCCCAGTCCACAAGATATTGCAGCCCGCCGTGGACCCGGCGGGAGTCAAGCAGGCGATGCACGGTGAACACAGTCTGACCCTGGAAGATGCGGGGGGGTTCCTAGGGGCAGGGGCATACGTGGAAGTCAGTACGGGCCGCAACAGGGAAGCATGGAATGTGGGGTTGATCCTCAGAGTCTGGGGCAACTGGAGCCAGTAGGAGACAGGGTTCACCCTGCGCACCACCTTGAAGGGGCCAATGTAGCGAGGAGCCAGCTTGCGGTTCTCAACCCGCAGCAGAAGGTCCTTAGTGGACAGCCAAACCCGCTGCCCAGGGCGGAAAGCATGGGCAGGTCTTCTATGGCGGTTGGCCTGAGTCTGGTTGGTTCTGGAGGTCTGGATGAGGGTCTTCCTGACCTTGCTCCAGGTCTTGTGACACCGTCTCACATATTGGTTGACCGAGGGCACCCCCGCGTCCTCCTCCTGGTCCGGAAACAGAGGTGGCTGGAACCCGAATTCGCACTGGAATGGCGACAGCTTGGTGGCCGATGACTGCAGGGTGTTGTGGGCGTACTCTGCCCATGGCAGCCAGGTGCTCCACGATGTCGGGTTATCCATAGCCAGGCCTCGCAGGGTGGTTTCCAGGTCCTGGTTGAGCCTCTCCGTCTGACCATTGGACTGTGGGTGAAACCCAGAGGAGAGGGTGGCAGTGGCTCTGATAACCTTGCAGAACCCGTGCCACACTCGGGAGGAGAACTGGGGCCCTCAGTCTGAGACGATGTCTTGTGGGAGACCAAAGACTCAGAAGACATGATTAAAAATAAGTTTCGCTGTTTCAAGAGCAGAAGGGAGTTTGCACAGTGGTATGAAGCGGCAGGCCTTCGAGAATCTGTCGACTAAAACCAAAATGACAGTGTTACCTTGAGACTCAGGGAGACCTGTGATGAAGTCGACTGCCACGTGGGACCAGGGATGCCGGGGAATGGTCAGAGGATGCAGGAGACCCTGGGGACGCTGTCGCGGGTTCTTGGTTCTGGTGCAGACCTCACAGGACAGGACAAATGACCTTACTTCCTTCTCCATGTTAGGCCACCAGAAGCGTCTTTTCAGGAAGTCCAGGGTCCTCTGAGCTCCCGGGTGGGCGGTGAGAGGGGAAGAGTGACCCCACTGGAGAACCTTGGCCCGGGCTTGATGTGGGACATACAAGAGGCCCGGTGGCCCCGTCCCAGGACCGGGGTCCTGGCGTTGGGCTCGTCGGATGGCCTCCTCAATACCCCAGCGGACAGGGGCCACAATCCGGGACACAGGGATGATAGGCCCGACTTCACTCTCCCTGTTAGTGGCAGAGAACAGCCTAGACAGTGCGTCAGGTTTGGTGTTCTTGGAGCCGGGGCGGTACGAGAGGGTGAAGTCAAACCGACTGAAAAACAGGGCCCACCTAGCCTGTCGTGGGTTCAGTCTTTTGGCTTGCTGGAGGTACTCCAGGTTCTTGTGGTCAGTCCAAACCAGGAATGGATGTTGTGCTCCCTCCAGCCAGTGCCTCCACTCCTCAAGGGCCAATTTGACCGCTAGCAGTTCTCGATCCCTCACATCGTACCGGGACTCCGCAGGACTCAGGCTGTGGGAGAAGTAAGCGCAGGGGTGCAGCTTTCTTTCCGAATGTTGAGAGAGCACCGTGCCGACACCACTGTCCAAGGCGTCCACCTCCACGATGAATGGTTGGGAGGTGTCCGGGAGGACCAGAATGGGTGCCGTGCAGAAGCGATCCTTGAGGTCTTTGAACGCCTTTTCCGCCTGAGGAGACCAGACATAAGATCCACCTGTCCCTTTGGTGAGGTCCGACATGGGTGCTGCTACAGAACTAAAGTTCCTGATAAACTTGCGGTAGAAGTTAGCAAATCCTAAGAACCGCTGAACCTCTTTGACAGACTTGGGAGTGGGCCAGTCCCGGACGGCCAGGGTCTTGGCTGGGTCCATTTGGAGTTGGCCTGTCCATACAGTAAAACCCAGAAAGGAGACCTCGGGAACATGAAATTCGCATTTCTGGGCCTTGGCAAACAGATTGTTCTGTAGCAGCCTCTGGAGAACCTGGCGGACATGGTGGCGGTGCTCCCGCACGGTCTTGGAAAAGATAAGGATGTCGTCGAGGTAGACAAAAACGTACAGGTTAATCATGTCCCTCAAGACATTGTTGATTAGGGCCTGAAAAACAGCTGGTGCGTTGGTGAGTCCGAAGGGCATCACCTGGTATTCGTAGTGCCCAGACGGGGTGTTAAAGGCAGTCTTCCACTCGTCTCCCTGTCGGATACGGATGAGGTGGTATGCGTTCCGTAGGTCCAACTTGGTGAAGACGGTGGCGCCTTGGAGCAGGTCAAAAGCTGTGGACATCAGCGGAAGGGGATATCGGTTGCGCACAGTGATCTTGTTCAGGCCCCTGTAGTCAATACATGGTCGGAGCCCCCCATCCTTCTTGCCGACAAAGAAGAAGCCGGCACCAGCAGGTGAGGTGGAGGGTCAAATGAACCCAGAGACCAGGGCGTCTTTGAGGTATTCCTCCATGGCCTTGCGTTCTGGCTGAGAGAGGGAAAACAGTCTGCCACGAGGAGGGGTAGTCCCAGGGAGCAAGTCGATGGCACAGTCGTAGGCCCGGTTCGGAGGAAGAACGGCGTCCCTGCTCTTGCTGAAGACCTCCTTGAGATCCCAGTACTCTGTGGGAACTTGAGATAACTCGGTGAGATCGGGGGCTCGGCAGGAGACACAGGAGAGCTAGAGAGCAGACAAGAGGCATGGCATGCAGGGCCCCATTCCACAACCTGGCTTGTTACCCAGTCTATGCGAGGGTTGTGGCGAGTAAGCCAAGGAAGGCCTAGAATAACTGGGAACTCAGGTGAAGGAATCAGGTGCAGGGATATTTCTTCCTTGTGACCTTGAGACTGGAGGAAGACTGGAGAAGTAACTTGGGTGACTCTTCCATCACCTAACGCTTGGCCATCGAGGGCAGACACAGACAGTGGGACTTCAAGAGGTGCAGTCGGGACATTGATACTTTGGGCGAAGTGAATATCCATAAAGTTCCCAGCCGCCCCTGAGTCTAACAAAGCTTGACAAGAGTGGACAAACTCACCCCAGGAGATGGAGACCAGGATGTAGATTCCTTGGCCAGGGAGTCCGGGAGAGAGGGTAGGCCACGTCACAACCCTCCCTTGGCTGGATGGGGCGGTCCTTTTCCTGAGAGTTCGGGACATGATGCTCGGAAGTGACCAGGCTTGCCACAGTAGATGCAGCACTTGTCCCTCCTTCTGCGCTCCCTCTCAGATGTGGAGAGGTGAGTATGACCCACTTGCATGGGTTCTGGACAGTCACTGGAGGAGGTAGACGGGCTCCAGGTAGAGGTAGGGAGGCTGGGGGGGCTCAGGACTTGGCGGCGTTCTCTCATCCTGTTGTCCAGACGAGTAGAATGTGAGATGAGAGTTTCGAGGTCACTTGGGCATCCAATAGAGGCCAGGCCGTCCTTGATGGGGTCAGACAGACCATGGTGGAAGGCTGACACCAGGGCAGTCTCGTTCCATCCACTTACTGCTGTGAGCGTCCGGAACGAGATGGCGTAATCTGCGACGCTTCCTCCTTGCCGGATGGACATGAGCTTTCTGGCTGCTTCGGTACTGATGTCCGCCTGGTCGAAGACCCAAAGCATCTCTTCAGTAAATAGTTCAAAATCAGAGCACTCAGGTCCCCATCTCTGCCAGATAGCTGTTGCCCAAGTTCGTGCCTTACCAGCTAACAAGGTTATCACAAAGGCAATATTGCGACGATCCATAGTGTAGGTGGTAGGCTGTAGCTCAAAGGTGAGTTGGCACTGGGTAAGGAACTCCCGGCACTCACCGTGCTTGCCGTCATACCTCTGTGGTGCAGGAAGGCTGGGTTCGCGAGGTGAAGGAGACAGTGTGGTGGGAGGCACTGGAGCAGGAACAGGAGCTGGATCAGGATGAGGAGATGCAGGCAGAGATGTCAGCTGTGCCAGGGTTTTCCCAATTTGCTGAAGCAGTTCCTCGTGGAGAGCAAGGGCCTCACGTTGGCTGGTGAGCGTGCGTCCATGAGCTTCCATGGTCGCTCCAAAGCATGTCAAAGCTGCCATAATTCCCTGAAGGTTGGCCGGGTAGACAGTTGAAGCAGCCTCTGCTGAGGCAGTCAGCATGGAGTCTTTCTGTTAGGGTTTTGCTGGGATTCGAACCTGGTTCGCTGGTGTGATAATCCAGCAAATCCCCACTAGGCCACCAGGGGGATGACTCAAATGCAGAGGTGTGAGGCAGAAGTAGAAAAAGTATCAAAAGGTTTATTTACAATATTTACAAAAATCCAAAAAGTATAATCCAAAATGCTCAGAAGATCTTAAGGGAAAAAATAAAAAATCCAAAAGTTCAAAGTCAATACAAAAGCCAAAAAAAACTAGAAAAGAAAAGGCAAAAATACCAAACGCTCAGAAGATTCACAAAGTCAAAAAACAAAATCCACAAAGTCCAAAAGAAAGCAAAAATACAAAGAACACAAGGACATGGACGAGGAAATCGGAACAGAGGTAACTGGAGCTTAAACATAACAGCACAAAGACTCCGTGACAAGAGGACTGAACTCAGGGGGTATAAATGCACAAAATAAATTGGACACAGGTGACACTAATGAAAACAGGCAATCAACACCAACCCAAAACACAGGACCCAGTGGCGACCTCTAGAGGCCAAAACAAACATAGACAAAAAACAGGAAATAACAGCGGCCTCTAGAGGCCAAAACAGTCCCAGTCCTAACAGAAATCAGTGTTTCCAAATCTTTTGTAAATCCAGCAGGGCATTGGGTTTGGCTGATGCAAACATTTAGACACAACTTTACTAAAAGATTGATAAATCAGGCCCACTGACATACATTAATAACAGTTCAGCCTTTAACACCATTATTCCTGGCAAATTCATAATGAAGCCCAAAGACCTGGGACTGAACATTTTCCTGTTTTAACTGGATCATGGACTTGATCTGGCTGAATGATGAGAATCAGTAACTTAAGATCTCAGTCACGGTGCCTGAGGAAATCTGACAAACTCACCTCAGACCTCAGTCACCCAGCACACAGTTTATTCTCCAAACACTTTCAGAGCATCCAGTCACAGAGAATCAACAAAACACCTGCAGACTGTCAGGACGTCGTCACTTTACACACTTTTCCACTGTCATTGTTCAACCTACATGTGTGTATTTTACTTTATATACTGTATTACTTCGCATCGCTCCTGTGAAGGACGGCCCCATGAGGACAGTTGAAAGTCACACCTGGAGGATGCTCTGGACTCTTACAGTAATGCTTTTATGGCTGAGGACTAAAGTTGACTTGCTAACTTTAGGACTGCAGTTATCATGAACAGTTTTGCACTCAAGTTTCCATCAATGAAGAATTATAACATCAACGAAACTGTCCTCATGTTAAAACTGTTAATATTATAGTCATGCTGTCTGTTGTTGCCCAAATGAGGATGGGTTCCCTTTTGAGTCTGGTTCCTCTCAAGGTTTCTTCCTCATGTCGTCTGAGAGAGTTTTTCCTTGCCACCATCGTTAGCAGGGGGAGGAGGCGCAGCTGCTCCATCGGCCACCCCGAGGCTTCGGCGACCTGTTCGAACAACATGAGGAACGCCTTGGGGTCGTCCTGCGGGCCCATCTTGGTGACAGTGAGGTGAGACGGGCCCACGGCCGGAGCGCTGGTGGACCCCGCCGACGTGAGGAGATGCCGGAACGCCTCGCGATATTCCTGCTGGGCTAGCACCAGGGCTTTGAAGTGCCACTCTTGTTCCTTTCGGAGTGTGATGAGTGCCTGGTGCTGGCTTTGCTGAGTCGTGGCGAGGGCGTGGACCAGGTCGGCGAATGGGGAGGATTCCATGGGGCTGCTGAGTTGGTGCTCCACAGTCCCGGGTTTCGGCACCACTGTGGTAAGTTCCCTATGGGTGGGTGGAGCACAGAGGATGGCAGGACAGAGATCGGATTCAATTCAGGCTTTATTGCCACACTTTTCAGTAGACAATTCCACACGGAGACAGAGACAAACACACACACACTGTAGTCTCATCCGGGGAAAGCTCTCCCTCTGCTCTCCCTCTGCCTCCTTAAATAGGGTGCGGTTACTGGGAAGACACACAAACACAGGTTAATTGCAGTCAGGTGTAGTGATTCTGCCACTCACCTTCCCTGACTCCACCCTCCTGTCACAGACCGGCGCTTGACCATGCCCCCGCTGCCACAGTGTACAAATGGAGGAAATTCAAGACCATTGTTACCCTCCCCAAGAATGGTCGACCAACAAAGATCGCTCCAAGAGCAAGGCATGTAATAGTCGGCGAGTTCACAAAGGACCCCAGGGTAACTTCTAAGCAACTGAAGGCCTCTCTTACATTGGCTAATGTTAATGTTCATGAATCCACCATCAGGAGAACACTGAATAACAGTGGTGTGCATGGCAGGGTTGCAAGGAGAAAGCCAGTGCTCTCCAAAAAATCATTGCTGCTCGTCTGCAGTTTGCTAAAGATCATGTGGACAAGCCAGAAGGCTATTGGAAAAATGTTTTGCGGATGGATGAGACCAAAATAGAACTATTTGGTTTAAATGAGAAGCATTATATTTGGAGAAAGGAAAATACTGCATTCCAGCATAAAAACCTTATCCCATCTGTGAAACATGGTGGTGGTAGTATCATGGTTTGGGCCTGTTTTGCTGCATCTGGGCCAGGATGGCTTGCCGTCATTGATGGAACAATGAATTCTGAATTATACCAGCGAATTCTAAAGGAAAATGTCAAGACATCTGTCCATGAACTGAATCTCAAGAGAAGGTGGGTCATCCAGCAAGACAACAACCCTAAGCACACAAGTTGTTCTACCAAAGAATGGTTAAAGAAGAATAAAGTTAATGTTTTGGAATGGCCAAGTCAAAGTCCTGACCTTAGTCCAATTGAAATGTGGAAGGACCTGAAGCGAGCAGTTCATGTGAGGAAACCTACCAACATCCCAGAGTTGAAGCTGTTCTGTACGGAGGAATGGCCTAAAATTCCTCCAAGCTGGTGTGCAGGACTGATCAACAGTTACCGCAAACGTTTAGTTGCAGTTATTGCTGCACAAGGGGGTCACACCAGATACTGAAAGCAAAGGTTCACATACTTTTGCCATTCACAGATATGTAATATTGGATCATTTTCCTCAATAAATAAATGACCAAGTATAATATTTTTGTCTCATTTGTTTAACTGGGTTCTCTTTATCTACTTTTAGGACTTGTGTGAAAATCTGATGATGTTTTAGGTCATATTTATGCAGAAACAGAAAATTCTAAAGGGTTCACAAACTTTCAAGTGCTACTGTCTCCTGGGTTATCGAAGTTATCGAAGGTGTGCATGTGTCTATAGTGGACTTATTCCTGGTTAATTTTGCTACAGTATTAAATAGGAATCTAGGATTAGTTTTGTTATCTTCTATTAGGAAGGAGAGATATGTTGATCTCGCAGCACTAAAAGCTTTTCTATACTACAGGAAGCTCTCCTTCCACGCTAATTTGAATGCTACCAATTTTGATGCCATTTACGTTCCAATTTTTGAGTGGTCTGTTTTAAAGTGCGAGTGTCATCATTATACCAGGGTCCTAATTTTTTGTCTCTATATTTTTTGTCTTCCTGTGCCAGTATATAGCCTCTCCATTAGTAAGCCTTATGCAGTGCCTCCTCGTAGCAACACATGGTAACTGGGCACACTGCGGCCCCAGGCTAAACTGCAAAGGACTCGGAGGAAATCTGGCCCCCAGACTTGTGGCATGCAGGCCCACCGGCATGTGGACATGTCCTGATGCACATGTACCAGGTCCCCAGCTATGGGTTAAATAGCCCCGTTACCTAGCGGGTCACTTGGTGAGAGAACCAGACTAAGGGAGAAAACCCCAAGAGAAAATCCGGAGTGGAGCCCCGCAGACTGTTGATGTCAACAGAGACAACTTCTGGCAACTCCTGCAGCCAACCTGGTGCCAATCTGTACTGGTCTACTCCTTTCCATTGGGTATCATCAGGAAGGCCGAGAGGGAAGTCCTGGAAACTGGGCAGGCCAGAGCTTCCTCATCACTGCCCAGGCTCGTCACCTGGAGAGGACACTCCAGCTTCAAACCACACTTGGGACAAAGAAACAACACAAGAAGCGGCAGTTACCGGTTCTAAGCTCTAGTCTAATTGGCGTAGGACAAGAGCGCCAAGGGTCGTTTCTGATGGTGGGAGGGGTTATTGCATTCCACTGGACAGCTACCGCCCGCCTCAAGCTGGGCAGCCCCCAGTCAGTTAGGTGCTGTCTCGTCATGGCTAGCCTGCTTCAATGGGTGATTGGAGCTCAGAAGTACCTGTTATTTGACAAGCTAGCCGTAAAACCCAGTCACCAGACATAAATAAAAGAAAGAAGACATCTTTTCTTCAGTTTGCAACCTGGAACATTAGGACTATGCAACCTGGACAAACAACCAACTTGTGTGAAGTCGACGGTCTTAGGAAAACTGCCATCATTGACAAGGAGCTTTCAAGGCTGCAAGTGGACATAGCTGCACTTCAGGAAACCAGGCTGGCAGACAGAGGATCAGTCAAAGAGGAAAACTTCACCTTTTACTGGAAGGGTAAACCCTTCGCAGTTAATAATGGAGTAAAGCAAGGGTGCGTCCTAGCTCCTGTTTTATTCAACATATATTTTTCTTACCTAATAAGGCATGCATTCCAAGGAAATGATGAAGGGGTCGATCTCAGAATAAGACATGATAGAAGACTGTTTAACATCTCTAGATTCAGAGCAAAGACCAAAGTGAGAGAATCGACTGTGCGTGAACTTCTCTTTGCTGATGATGCGGTGCTAGTTGCTCACAGTGAAGAATCCTTGCAAAGGCTTTTGGGCAGATTTTCAGAGTCATGCAAGAGTTTTGGACTCAAGATAAGTTTAAAGAAAACTGTGATAATGCATCAGGGATCTACGGGATTCAATTCTGAAATTACCTTAGATGAAAATAGGCTTAGCAGTGTCGATAAATTCTGCTACCTTGGTTCTACATTAACAAAGAACTTAGATCTAAACGATGAAATTTCAAAACGAATTGGCAAAGCGGCTATGAATTTTGGGTTATTAAAGAAACGAGCATGGGAAAATAATAAACTCTCCACCAAGGTCAAGGTTCGCATATACGAAACTTGCGTGCTTTCTTCATTGCTGTACTGCTCAGAGACATGGACTGCGTATGCTAGGAACATTAAAAGGCTGAATAGTTTTCACATGAGATGCTTATGAAAACTGTTAAAAGTTAAATGGCAAGACAAGATACCCGATACAGAGGTACTAAAGCGATCAGGGTTAACACATGTGGGAACTATAATAATGCAGAAACAGTTGAGATGGCTTGGGCACATCAAAAGGATGGATGATAGCCGTATTCCCAAGACAATTCTTTTCAGTGAAACTCATGATGGCTCCAGGAAACAAGGACGTCCGCTGTTGAGATATCATGATAATTGTAAGCGTGACATGAAATTGTTTGATATGAATGTAGAAAGCTGGGAGGAGTGCGCAACACAACATTCATCTTGGAAAGAAAAGGTGACACAGGGAGCAAAGAGATATGAGCAAGCCCTTATACAGAGAAAGGAGGAGAACAGGACAAGAAGAAAGCAGCCTTTAACGAATCTGGATGTCAATGATGGTGCATTTATTTGTGAACACTGCAACAAGCGCTGCCGTTCAAGAATTGGACTGTTTAGCCATATGCGGACTCATCAGAACTAAAACATTAACGCGTATACCATGAGCTTTAAGATCGAAGGTTGCCTAAACCCGAGGAGGAAACAAGAGAATATGGAGTGGGATTTGCAGTGAGAAACTCCCTCCTGAAGATGACAGAACCCCCAGCAAATGGTACTGAACGTCTACTCCAGATTCGCCTGTCCACAACACAAGGCCCTGCCACCATCATGAGCATCTATGCTCCAACACTCTCAGCCACTCCAGAAACCAAGGCAAATTCTATGATGACTTGAACACAGTTATCAAAAATGTATCAGCAAATGAGTTTCTCCTCCTCCTTGGTGATTTTAATGCAAGAGTAGGAAGTGATCAAGCTGCTTGGCCAACTTGTCTAGGTCACCATGGTATTGGCAGAATGAATGAAAACGGTCAACAGCTCCTGGAGCTCTGCTGTTTCCACAACCTATGTGTAACAAACTCCTTCTTCCAGAGCAAGGATTGTCATAAAGTGTCATGGAGACACCTCAGATCACGTCACTGGCATCAATTAGATCTCATTATCACCAGACGCCAGACACTCAACAGTGTTCTCAGAACCCGAACCTATCACAGTGCAGACTGTGACACAGATCATTCCTTAGTGTGCACCAAGATAAGATTACAGCTGAAGAAGATGCATCACTCTAAGAGAGATGCAATCCCTCGTATCAACACATGCAGTTGTAGAGATCCAGCTAAAGCAGAGGAATTCTTAGACACCTTGAGGCATGCCTTCTCAGCAGAAGACCTACATCATGACCTTGCATCAGACAAATGGGATTCTATCAAGACCATCACTCATGAGTCTGCAGTCAAGGTGTTTGGAAAAAGAAATAAGAAGAATGACGGCTGGTTTGAAGCCTCCTGGCCCGAGATGTCCAAAGTCACAGAAGCCAAACGAACTGCCCTGCTAAACTTCAAGCAGCATCTAACAAGGCAAAATTGGGAAAGACTGAGGACAGCCAAGGGTACAGCTCAACGCACTGCACATGAATGTGCCAACCTATACTGGACAAAGCTCAGCTTGGAGATACAGACATGTGCTGATACAGGCAACATCAGAGGGATGTATGATGGCATGAAGAAAGCTTTTGGACCAGTCCACACCAAAACAGCCCCCCTGAAATCCAGGACTGGAGAGCTGATCACGGACACATCCAAGCAGATGGATAGATGGGTGGAACACTACCTGGAAGTATATGGGACTGAGAACACTGTATCAGAAGCAGCACTCAGTTCGCTTCCCAGGTTTGACGTCATAGAAGAGCTGGATGCTGAACCAACAGTAGATGAACTCACAAAAGCCATAAACAGCCTCACCAGTGGAAAAGCTGCAGGAAGTGATGGTATCTCTGGCGAAGTGATCAAGTCTGGAGGACCAGTTCTTATCCAACATCTACACAACCTATTAAAACTTTGCTGGTCTGAACATGCTGTGCCTCAAGAAATGCGGGACTCAAACACAATAAACCTGTATAAAAGCAAAGGTGACCAAATGGACTGCAATAACTACCGAGGTATATCCTTGCTGGTAATAGTTGATAAAGTGTTCGCACGTGTAGGCTTGGGAAAACTACAGATTATTGCTGCTCGTATATACCCAGAGTCACAGTGTGGTTTCAGAGCCTGAAGGTCAACCATAGACATGGTATTCTCCCTCAGGCAACTCCAGGAGAAATGCCAGGAACAGCAGAAACCATTGTATATAGCTTTCATTGACCTTAAAAAAGCATTTGATCTAGTCAGCAAAGATGGTCTGTTCAAGATATTGGAAAAGTTTGGCTGCCCACACACCCTTCTCAGCATAATCAAATCCTTCCACGAAAACACTCACTGTGTGATTATCAACAATGGCATCTCATCTGAGCCCTTCAAGACCAGCAGTGGTGTTAAACAAGGCTGTGTTCTGGCTTCAACCCTGTTTGGGATATTCTTCTTGGCCATGCTATCCTATGCCTTCCAGGAGTCAATGGATGGTGTCCATCTACATAGCAGGTCCAGTGGGAAATTATACAACCTGGCAAGACTCAGGGCCAAGACTAAAGTTAGACATTTATTAATTCGCGAGCTGCTCTTCGCAGATGATGCAGCACTGATGGCTCACACAGCAGAGGAACTGCAGAACATGCTGGATAGATTCTCCCATGCCTGTAAGGAATTTGGTCTGACCATAAGCACCAAAAAGACCAAGGTCATGGGACAGGATCCAACAGAACTGCCAGTACTGATGATTGACGACACACCTCTTGAAGTGGTAAATGCCTTCATCTACCTTGGATCCACAATGACCGACAATCTATCTCTGGATGTGGAAATCAACAACAGAATAGCCAAGGCTGCTGCAACAATGTCCAGACTTAAAAGCAGAGTGTGGGACAACGGAATGCTCACCATAAACACCAAGGTGCAGGTATATCAAGCATGCATCCTAAGCACACTTCTATACAGCAGCGAGTGCTGGAAAACTTATGCTCACCAGGAGTCACGGCTGAACAGTTTCCACCTTCGGTGTTTGCGGCGAATCCTGGGAATCACCTGGAAGGACAAGGTGACAAATACAGAAGTCCTCCAAAGAGCCAAGGTCCCCAGCTTGTTTGCAACACTGTCCCTGCGTCGTCTCCAATGGCTTGGCCATGTTAGAAGACTTGACAATGGCAGAATTCCCAAAGACATACTGTATGGCGAACTAGCTGAAGGAACAAGACCCAGGGGCCACCCACATCTGAGATACAAGAATGTGTGCAAGAGGGACCTGAAGGCCTGTAACATCTCAGTAAATGAATGGGAAGATTTGGCAGAGGACAGGGTAGCCTGGAGAAGTAGTGTAAGGAAAGGTGTCCTGGAATCTGAGACAGCTAGAGCTGAGAAAGCAGCAGAGAAGCGGAGATTGAGGAAGCTGGCTACAACAGCCCAGGAATGCTCCACCTTCACCTGTCAGAAGTGCGGGAAGGACTGCCACTCACGCATTGGTTTGTTCAGCCACAGCAGATGTTGCAACCCTACAAGTCCACAACAGGCGAGACGACCCATCAACTAGTAAGATGGATGGATGCCGAAAACTTTTTGTCTCTGACCATTTTCCTTTTAAGAGGAGCTACATTATCTAAAGTATGGCAGAACGTTGACTCTAAGCATTCAGTTGCCTGATCAAGTTCTGCAGGGGCTGACAGTGACCCAATCAAAGTTGATAACTCTGTGAGATCATTTATAAAGCTCTGTGCAGTAGTTCACGTGAATGTACGTTTAATACAGTAGTGTGGTGAGGTGCATATATTATTGCTCAGACATATTTTGAATGAGATGAGATAATGATCTGAGATAACTTCAGACTGTGGAAGTGTGACTATATTTTCTACATTTAACCCGAATGTTAGTATTAGATTAAGGGTGTGACCACCGTTATGGGTCGGTCCTATGACATTCTGATTAACCCCTACTGAATCTAAAATGGACACAAACACTGTTTTCAAAGGGTCTTCTGGGTTATCGAAGTGAATATTAAAATGTCCGACAACTAAAGCTTTGTTTAAGGAAATAACCGGGTCTGAGATAAAATCTACAAATTCAGAAAGAAACTCAGAATATGGCCCCGGGGGCCTGTAAATAATAAGTAACGGAATTAACTGGGTAGATTTATTTTTCGAGGCTACATACATTATATGAGTATGAAGAACTTCAAATGTATTAAATTTATAACCAGGTTTGTGTGTTACACCTAGATAATCATTATAAATAACCGCAATGCCTCCTCCTCTGCCAGTTAGACGAGGCTGGTGTATATAACTGTATCCAGGAGGACTCGCTTCATTTAATGCTATATATTCATTTGGCTTAATCCATGTTTCAGTTAAACAAAGTACATTAAACTCCTGATCAGTAATGAGTTCATTAACCATTAGCGCTTTAGATGTAAGAGATCTAATATTTAATAGTCCCACCTTTAGATCAAAGGTGCTGGCAGCGGCTGTACAGTCAGTATGATCTAATTTCATATCGATTAGGTTACTGGAGCAAACTCTCTGAATATTTCTACCTTTTCGTTGAGCTCGGGGAACAGACACAGTCTCGATGTAGTGGACCCTGAGTGACGACTCTGTGCAGCTAGCAGACAGTCGGTTTAGCCTGTTCGTTTGCTCCCTGGCCTTGGCTCTGGATTGTCAGAAATTAACTAGGCCTGTTCTGAGACTATGACCTATGCTGCAGGAAATGAGAGCAGCACCTTCTCGAGTGGGATGGATACCATCCTGCCCTAACAGGCCAGCAGTGCCCTCAAAATTAGCCCATTTATCTATAAAGCCCACACTGTTTTCAGAGCACCACCTGGACAGCCAGCAGTTCAGTGACTATAACCTGCTGTAAGCTACATCGCCACACCGCATTGGGATGGGGCCAGAGCATACTACAGCATCAGACATCGCCTTCGCTAATTTAAACACCTCTACAAAGTTACTCTTAGTAACCTCAGACTGACAAAGGCGTATATCATTAGCTCCTGCATGGATAACTATCTTTGAGAACCTGTGCTTGCCTAGGACCCTAAGATTACCTGCTATGTCCGGCGCCCTGGCTCCCGGTATATACCTGACTAAAGCTGCTGGTGCCCCTAAAGGCTGAGATAATTTCACATGCCATATGATAGAGTCCCCTATAACCAGAGCTCTTTCAGGTTTCTCAGTGGGTGCATCACTAAGGAGAGCAAACCTGTTCGACACGTGATGCGGAGAGGAGTGGTGCTCCCATGGGCGAGCCTCAGCAGTAGCTTTGGCTCTACGCTTATGCCGCTGAGCCGTCACCCATTCGCCCCGCTGTAAGGGCTCTAATGCCATAGTTTGGGGGATTACTAACTCCACCTAGGGCATCCAGACTTTCCCCTACAGAAACTACACTGTTCTCATTCTCACTGACCTTCTCTAAAGCCCGGACACGCGCTTCTAGCACTATAATCTTCTCTGTCAGAGAGCTAACTAATCTGCACTAATCACCAATAAAGCCATCGCTAGTGATGGAGGACGAATGACTAAACATCCTGCACTCAGCACACTGAACAGGCTGAAGGTGTGCCATGATAAAAGGATTCATGTGCCTTAATCGAAGATCTATTGATATTAAAGCAGATCCGATGTGGATGGCCTCCGCTTGTGATCTTTACACAAGAGGAGAAAAAAAAGAAAGCTTCCGGTCTCGGCGTTCTTCCAAAAAAAGAGGAAAAAAAGTTACATGGCGGAATCACTGGTATCCTACGTGATCTTTCAAAATAGCTAATAATTAAAATTCACGACAGGTAAATTTTAACTGCACAAAGTAAAAACATCTAAAAGGAATAAATCAAAAGATAAGTTAATTCATTAATAGAAATCACAAGATAATGTCAAAAACAATTTTAATAAATGTCTCACTGATATACTGTCCCTCTGAATATTACATTTTAGAGCATATAATTTTGTTAATTTAAAAATGGATGAATATTTTTATTTAAAGTTAGGACACTACAGCATTGAGCAGTCAAAGGTTAATGTTCTTCCTGACAGTCCTGGGATATGAACTCACAACCATCCAAATACTGTTTCATGACTGATTCTCGAGCAGTGGCACAGCTGTAAAAGTACAGATGAAACAAAGTGTCACTAAAACAGAATCCTACTGGAGGAAAATTTATAGTTTTTAATGAATAAGACTTCATATGTTAAAGTTCTTTGGTTTATTAACCTTCTGCTCTTTGGTGTTGCTCCTCAGAGTCCTGTTGTGTTTCGATCTGACAGCGATTCTTGAACATTGCTTATGCAATGATAAGCCCTGCCATCAGGGTAAAACCTGTAGCCTGAAATGAAAAAAGGATTGGTAAGATGAGCAAATATTGAAGCCAAAACATAAGTGAACAACTAATATGGGTCATATTTTAGAGGATTGAAAGATGTTTTTCAGACGCAGTTTGCTTTATTTGTTACGTTGCTTTGACCCCATATCCAGTCACTCATTCACACAGTAACACAGGTACACTCCTCACACACAGTGTGTTTTTCTGGTCTTTTTCTTCATGATATCATACACACTGCCTACACCCAGCAGGAACAAGTCAAAGACAGGAAGCAGTTTTTAAGAATGTTGGAATCTTGTTTGAAAATTATTATTAGTGTTTAATTAAAACATGTTGCTGAACTCAGAACTCACCTGAGATATGAACATCAACTCCAGAGTCTTCTGCTGTGTCTCGATCTCAGAGGTTTCATTTCCAGTTGGCTTGCACCATTTTCCAATCCCAAAAGTGTCAGATTTAGTGAACACACCATCCCAGTCTGACCCAAAGCAATGCAATGAAGATTTGGAGGGGGAAAAAACAACATCACACCTACATCACAGTTGTTAAAACCCCAGCAGTGTGTTATTAACCAACTATTAAAAATTTGTGACATTCTGTAGTTTCTAAAGAGTTCACTTTTTATTCTTTTTAACTCCATGAACTAGTTTTGAACTACTGACGTTCTACAATTGTTCAAAAGCTTACCACATCACATTTTCTATTTGTAAATTGTGATCACCCCTTCTGTATTTCATGAGAATTTTCCTTCAGGTTCATGTTCTTCAGATAGCATGTTGGCTATTTCCCTGTCAAAGTCCCACATAATGGTATGAATGAAACAGGACAATGCAGTATGGGCTCTGGCTTGGATTGAAGGTTATTAGCAGGAGGTATGAGGGTCATAAAATTAGCCAGTATGTTTCTGGAACTGAGGTGATAAGACAGAATGAAATTAAACTGGGTGAGGCAAAGGGACCTGCAGGCTTGATGGGGATTTAGGCATTTATTGCTGCAGAGATCTTCTAGATTTCTGTGATCTGTGAGTCCAGTGAAAGGGTGTGTCATGCTCTCCAGCCAGTGTCTCCACTCCTCCAGCAGGAGTTTAACAGCCAGCAGATCCTGGGTTCCAAAATCATAATTTTGTTTGACAGAGGAATGTTTTCTGGAAAAGAAAGCCACGGGATGTAGTTTTGGCTTCTCACCAAAGTCCTGTGACAACACGGTTCCCACCCCTGACTCAGAGACAGCGATCTCTATGACGAATGGCCTGGTGGGATCTGGATGGCGCAAAATGGGTGTTGTAGTGAATGCAGTGTTGAGCTGAGTGAAGGCCTCACCGGTAATATAGTTCCAGGTGAGTCTTTAGGGGCCTTTTTTGTAAAATTCATCACTTCTACAGAGTAATTCTATATAAGTCTCATCATAAAGTATCCTTTTTGGTGTAAGAAATATTGTAAGAATGATAATGTCCAGTGCTTTGTAAATTTGAAATCTTTATTACAGCTTAAACAATACAATTTAACAGAACAAACAAATTAATGGATTAGTTCCTCATTTGTATTCCTTTTATTTTGTATTTTAAATATTAGAGAAAATAAGTACATTACAGGAGGTTTGTCTGAGATTACTTAACTGCACAAAGTAAAAACATCTAAAAGGAAAATCACAAGATAATAATAAATCAGTTCATTCATAGAAATCACAAGATAATGTCAAAAATAATGATAATAAATGTCTAACTGATATACTGTCCCTCTGAATATTACATTTTAGAGCATATCATTTTGTTAATTTAAAAACAGACAGATATTTTTATCTAAAGTTAGGACACTACAGCACTGAGCAGTTGAAGGTTAATGTTCTTCCTGACAGTCCTGGGATTTGAACTCACAACCATCCAATCACTGTTTCATGACTGATTCTCGAGCAATGGCACAGCTGTAAAAGTACAGATGAAACAAAGTGTCACTAAAACAGAATCCTGTTGGAGGAAAATGTACAGTTTTTAATGAATAAGATTTCATATGTTAAAGTTCTTTGGTTTATTAACCTTCTGCTCTTTGGTGTTGCTCCTCAGAGTCCTGTTGTGGTTTATTCTGCCAGAAATACTTGAACGCTACTAATGCAGTGATAATCCCCATAATCAGGATATAACCTGCAATCTGAAATGAAAAAAAGGATTAGTAAGATGAGCAAATATTTAAGCCAAAACATAAGAGCACAACTATGCAGGTGTCATAAATACAGTGGTGCTTGAAAGTTTGTGAACCCTTTAGAATTTTCTATATTTCTGCTTAAATTTGACCTAGGCGGCATGGTGGTGTAGTGGTTAGTGCTGTCGCCTCACAGCAAGAAGGTCCTGGGTTCGAGCCCCGTGGCCGGCGAGGGCCTTTCTGTGTGGAGTTTGCATGTTCTCCCCGTGTCCACGTGGGTTTCCTCCGGGTGCTCCGGTTTCCCCCACAGTCCAAAGACATGCAGGTTAGGTTAACTGGTGACTCTAAATTGAGCGTAGGTGTGAATGTGAGTGTGAATGGTTGTCTGTGTCTATGTGCAGCCCTGTGATGACCTGGCAACTTGTCCAGGGTGTACCCCGCCTTTCACCCGTAGTCAGCTGGGATAGGCTCCAGCTTGCCTGTGACCCTGTAGGACAGGATAAAGCGGCTAGAGATAATGAGATGAGATTTGACATAAAACATCATCAGGTTTTCACACAAGTCCTAAAAGTAGATAAAGAGAACCCAGTTAAACAAATGAGACAAACATGTGATACTTGGTCATTTATTTATTGAGGAAAATGATCCAATATTACATATCTGTGAGTGGCAAAAGTATGTGAACCTTTGCTTTCAGTATCTGGTGTGACCCCCTTGTGCAGCAATAACTGCAACTAAACTTTTGCGGTAACTGTTGATCAGTCCTGCACACCGGCTTGGAGGAATTTTAGCCCGTTCCTCCATACAGAACAGCTTCAACTCTGGGATGTTGGTGGGTTTCCTCACATGAACTGCTCGCTTCAGGTCCTTCCACAACATTTCCATTGGATTAAGGTCAGGACTTTGACTTGGCCATTCCAGAACATTCACTTTATTCTTCTTTAACCATTCTTTGGTAGAAGAACTTGTGTGCTTAGGGTCATTGTCTTGCTGCATGACCCACCTTCTCTTGAGATTCAGTTCATGGACAGATGTCCTGACATTTTCCTTTAGAATTTGCTGGTACACTGCAAAAACTAGCCATCCTAATATAAGGAAAAACATAATAAATTTGAGAACATTTAGACTATAATCAAGTGAAATAATCTGCCAGTGCAGTAAGATATTACACTTGGTAAGACATCTTAGAATAAATTGGTTGCAATCTAGAACTAGGTTTAATAATCTCAAAATTGGTGTCTTGTTTTCTTCTAATAAGAAATGCTAGATTGTTTCAACTACTTTCAAGATATTTTCACTTGCTAAGATATAATTTTTTTCAGTGTATAATTCAGAATTCATTGCTCCATCAATGATGGCAAGCCATCCTGGCCCAGATGCAGCAAAACAGGCCCAAACCATGATACTACCACCACCATGTTTCACAGATGGGATAAGGTTCTTATACTGGAATGCAGTGTTTTCCTTTCTCCAAACATAACACTTCTCATTTAAACCAAAAAGTTCTATTTTGGTCTCATCCATCCACAAAACATTTTTCCAGTAGCCTTCTGGCTTGTCCACATGATCTTTAGCAAACTGCAGATGAGCAGCAATGTTCTTTTTGGAGAGCAGTGGCTTTCTCCTTGCAACCCTGCCATGCACACCACTGTTGTTCAGTGTTCTCCTGATGGTGGACTCATGAACATTAACATTAGCCAATGTAAGAGAGGCCTTCAGTTGCTTACAAGTTACCCTGGGGTCCTTTGTGAACTCGCTGCCTATTACACGCCTTGCTCTTGGAGCGATCTTTGTTGGTCGACCACTCCTGGGGAGGGTAACAATGGTCTTGAATTTCCTCCATTTGTACACAATCTGTCTGACTGTGGATTGGTGGAGTCCAAACTCTTTAGAGATGGTTTTGTAACCTTTTCCAGCCTGATGAGCATCAACAACGCTTTTTCTGAGGTCCTCAGAAATCTCCTTTGTTCATGCCATGATACACTTCCACAAACATGTGTTGTGAAGATCAGACTTTGATAGATCCCTGTTCTTTAAATAAAACAGGGTGCCCACTCACACCTGATTGTCATCCCATTGATTGAAAACACCTGACTCTAATTTCACCTTCAAATTAACTGCTAATCCTAGAGGTTCACATACTTTTGCCACTCACAGATATGTAATATTGGATCATTTTTCTCAATAAATAAATGACCAAGTGTAATATTTTTGTCTCATTTGTTTAACTGGGTTCTCTATATCTACTTTTAGGACTTGTGTGAAAATCTGATGATGTTTTAGGTCATATTTATGCAGAAATATAGAAAATTCTAAAGGGTTCACAAACTTTCAAGCACCACTGTATGCATTTTTTAGAGGACTGAAAGATGTTTTTCAGACACAGTTTGCTTTATTTGTTACGTTGCTTTGACCCCATATCCAGTCACTCATTCACACAGTAACACAGGTACACTCCTCACACACAGTGTGTTTTTCTGGTCTTTTTCTTCATGATATCATACACACTGTCTACACCCAGCAGGAACAAGTCAAAGACAGGAAGCTGTTTTTAAGAATGTTGGAATCTTCTTTGAAAAGTATTATTAGTGTTTGATTAAAAAATGTTGCTGAACTCAGAACTCACCTGAGATATGTACATCAACTCCAGAGTCTTCTGCTGTGTCTCGATCTCAGAGGTTTCATTTCCAGTTGGCTTGCACCATTTTACAATCCCAAAAGTGTCAGATTTACTGAACACACCATCCCAGTCTGACCCCCCACAAGCCACATATCGACCATCAGCCTGAAAAAGGGACAGCCAGATTAATACAATGAGAATAGAGTAGAAAATTCTTTGTCCTTTATCTCTGGAGTTACACACCATCTCTTCATTCTGTGCCCCCTCTTCATTCTCTTTTGATGGTGACAGATCCACAAAGAACAATGTACAAATCAAGCAACCAAAAGCAGGGACAAAACAGTAGAAAAAAGAAATCACATGATTGTAGCTTCTTTTGCAAGGACAAAAGATCTGATACAGTTATATTGTTAACTACAGGGTCACTTAAACTGGCACTTAAGTTGTCTGACCTTAAATTAGTAGTTTGAATTTTTTGTCAGATATTTTCAATTTTATCTCGACGCTAGTCATTAGAGATGAGGTTGAAAACAACTGGACTGTTCCTTTAACTAAGTAGTAAGACTTACTTTTTATTCTTTTTAACTCCATGAACTAGTTTTGAACTACTGATGTTCTACAGTTGTTCAAAAGCTTACCACATCACATTTTCTATTTGTAAATTGTGATCACCCCTGGGAACGTCTGGCCGAGCACTCTGTTGGGGAGGTCTTTAACTCCCACCTCCGGGAGAGCTTTTCCCAGCTTCCGAGGGAGGCGGGGGACATTGAGTCTGAGTGGACCATGTTCTCTACCTCCATTGTGGACGCAGCTGTTCGGAGCTGTGGCCGCAAGGTCTCCGGTGCCTGTCGTGGCGGCAATCCCCGAACCCGGTGGTGGACACCGGAAGTAAGGGATGCCGTCAAGCTGAAGAAGGAGTCCTATCGGGCCATGTTGACCTCCGGGACTCCTGAGGCAGCCGACGGGTATCGGCAGGCCAGGCGTGCTGCAGCTCGGGCAGTTGCGGAGGCAAAAACTCGGAACTGGGAGGAGTTCGGGGAGGCCATGGAGAAGGACTATCGGTCGGCCTCGAAGAAATTCTGGCAAACCGTCCGGCGCCTCAGGAGGGGGAAGCAGTACTCTGCCAACACTGTTTACAGTGCGGGTGGGGAGCTGTTGACCTCGACTGGGGACATTGTCGGGCGGTGGAAGGAATACTTTGAGGATCTCCTCAATCCCACCGTCATGTCTTCCACTGAGGAGACTGAGGCTGATGACTCAGAGGTGGACTCGTCCATTACCCAAGCCGAAGTCACTGAGGTGGTTTGCAAGCTCCTCGGTGGCAAGGCACCGGGGGTGGATGAGATCCGCCCTGAGTATCTCAAGTCTCTGGATGTTGTGGGGCTGTCTTGGTTGACACACCTCTGCAGCATTGCGTGGCGGTCGGGGACAGTGCCTCTGGAGTGGCAGACTGGGGTGGTGGTCCCTCTTTTTAAGAAAGGGGACCGGAGAGTGTGCTCCAATTATAGGGGAATCACACTTCTCAGCCTCCCAGGGAAAGTTTACTCCAGGGTACTGGAGAGGAGAATTCGACCGATAGTCGAACCTTGGATCCAGGAGGAACAATGCGGTTTTCGTCCTGGTCGCGGAACACTGGACCAGCTCTATACCCTTCATAGGGTGCTCGAGGGTTCATGGGAGTTTGCCCAACCAGTCCACATGTGCTTTGTGGATCTGGAGAAGGCATTCAACCATGTCCCCCGTGGTATTCTGTGGGGGGTGCTTCGGGAGTATGGGGTTCGGGGCTCTTTGCTAAGGGCTGTCCGGTCCCTGTACGAACGGAGCAGGAGTCTGATTCGCATTGCCGGCAGTAAGTCAGACCTGTTCCCAGTGCATGTTGGACTCCGGCAGGGCTGCCCTTTGTCACCGGTTCTGTTCATAATTTTTATGGACAGAATTTCTAGGCGCAGCCAGGGGCCGGAAGGAATCCTGTTTGGGAACCACAGGATTTCATCTCTGCTTTTTGCGGATGATGTTGTCCTGTTGGCTTCTTCAAACCAGGACCTTCAGCATGCACTGGGGCGGTTTGCAGTCGAGTGTGAAGCGGCTGGGATGAGAATCAGCACCTCCAAGTCCGAGGCCATGGTTCTCGACCGGAAAAGGGTGGCTTGCCCTCTCCAGGTTGGTGGAGAAGTCCTGCCTCAAGTAGAGGAGTTTAAGTATCTCGGGATCTTGTTCACGAGTGAGGGAAGGATGGAGTGTGAGATCGACAGGCGGATCGGTGCAGCCTCTGCAGTGATGCGGTCGCTTTACCGGTCCGTCGTGGTGAAGAAGGAGCTGAGCCAAAAGGCGAAGCTCTCAATTTACCGGTCGATCTACGTTCCGACTCTCACCTATAGTCATGAGCTTTGGGTAATGACAGAAAGAACAAGATTGCGGATACAAGCGGCTGAAATGAGTTTCCTTCGCAGGGTGGCTGGGTGCTCCCTTAGAGATAGGGTGAGAAGCACAGTCACTCGGGAGGAGCTCGGAGTAGAGCCGCTGCTCCTCCACATCGAGAGGAACCAGCTGAGGTGGCTCGGGCATCTTTTTCGGATGCCTCCTGGACGCCTCCCTGGGGAGGTGTTCCAGGCATGTCCCCCGGGAGGAGGCCCCGGGGAAGACCCAGGACATGCTGGAGGGACTATGTCTCTCGGCTGGCCTGGGAACGCCTCGGTGTTCTTCCCGAGGAGCTGGCCGAGGTGTCTGGGGAAAGGGAAGTTTGGGCTTCCATGCTTAGACTGCTGCCTCCGCGACCCGGTCCCGGATAAGCGGAAGAAGACGAGACGAGACGAGATCACCCCTTCTGTATTTAATGAGAACTTTCCTTCAGGTTCATGTTCTTCAGATAGCGTGTTGGCTATTTCCCTGTCAAAGTCCCATACAATGGTATGAATGAAACAGGACAATGGAGTATGGGCTCTGGCTTGGATTGAAGGTTATTGGCAGGAGGTATGAGGGTCACAGAATCAGCCTGTGTGTTTCGGGAACTGGGGTGATACAGTTCTGATACAGAAATATTTTTTACTGCTTAAACAATTTAACAGAACAAAGTTAAATGCATTAGTTAATTTGTGTTCCTTTTATTTTGTATTTTAAATATAAGAGAAGATACCGGTAAGAACATTACAGGAGGTTTGTCTGAGATTACTTAACTGCACAAAGTAAACATATCTAAAAGGGGGAAAAAATCACAAGACAATAAATTAATTCATTAATAGAAATGACAAGATAATGTCAAAAATAATTATAATATAAATGTCTAACTGATAGCATTGTCTGCACTGAGTATAATATGAAGAGGATCAAGAAATACAGAAGGAGAAGGGTGAAACAGAGAGAAAAGAGAACTTAATCTGTGGTTTTTACCTGTCTGCAGGTTATGGCGTGCGAGAGAGAGAGATAGATACTATCCCTCTGAATACAGGTAGTCGTCGACTTACGACCTATGCAACTTACGACCGATCGACTTTATGACCGTCTGGTTATGGCTGGCAAGTGTTTCCCAGCTGAGCTAGCTGAGTGTACGACAGTTTCCGCCCCAGCTCCTGGCCCCGCCTAGCATCTAGCCTCTCGCTGCGTACAACAGTTTCCGCCCCAGCTCCTGGCCCCACCCAGCATCCAGCCTCTCGCCACGTACAACAGTTTTCACCCCAGCTCCTGGCCCCACCCAGCATCCAGCCTCTCCCCATGTACAACAGTTTCCGCCCCAGCTCGTGGTTTATGAAACGAGCAAATGCTCCCTCCAGCGTGAGCACTGCAACAGCTGATGATGATGTAGACGACCCACAGCCAAGCACCAGTGATGCCAGCGGTCACTAAGTTTTGTATTTTGCTATGTTTTACATTTGTATTTTGGTATGTTTCAAACTAAAATGTTTTCTATTTTTCACACCTGTATTTCGTATTTTTTGTTTTGCACATATTAAATGAATTGTACTGTACGCAGTGTAGTATGCAGTGTTTGACTTAAACCAAATAATGAGCCAAGGTAATGAAATAAGAAAATGTTGATAAAATAAGACTTTAAGATGATTACAATATCATTACACATCACAATATAAATGTTCATTTAACATAGGCCGACTTACGACCAAATCGGTTTATGACCAGTCAGTCGTAACCAAACGCAGTCGTAAGTCGACGACTACCCGTATTACATTTTAGAGCATGTAATTTTGTGAATTTAAAAAGACAGATATTTTTATCTAAAGTCAGGACACTACAGCACTGAGCAGTCGAAGGTTAATGTTCTTCCTGACAGTCCTGGGATTTGAACTCAAAACCATCCAATCACTGAGTCATAAACAATTCTCAGCCAGTGGCACAGCTGTAAAAGTACACATGAAACAAAGTGTCACTAAAACAGAATCCTACTGGAGGAAAATTTACGGTTTTTAATGAATAAGACTTCATATGTTAAAGCTCTTTGGTTTATTAACCTGCCGCTCTTTGGTGTTGCTCCTCACCTGTTGTGTTTTTTTCTGCCTGCAATACTTGAATGTTGCTAAAGCAATGATAACCAATATCATCAGGCTAAAACCTGTAAGCTGAAATGAAAAAAGGATTGGTAAGATGAGCAAATATTGAAGCCAAAACATAAGTGCACAACTAATGTGTCATATTTTAGAAGACTGAAAGATGTTTTTCAGACGCAGTTTGCTTTATTTGTTACATTGCTTTGACCCCATATCCAGTCACTCATTCACACAGTAACACAGGTACACTCCTGTGTTTTTCTGGTCTTTTTCTTTATGATATCATACACACTGCCTACACCCAGCAGGAACAAGTCAAAGACAGGAAGCTGTTTTTAAGAATGTTGGAATCTTGTTTGAAAATTATTATTAGTGTTTGATTAAAACATGTTGCTGAACTCAGAACTCACCTGAGATATGTACATCAACTTCAGAGTCCTCTGCTGTGTCTCGATCTCAGAGGTTTCATTTCCAGTCGGCTTGCACCATTTTCCAATCCCAAAAGTGTCAGATTTAGTGAGCACACCATCCCAGTCTGACCATGCACAAGCCAGATATCGGCCATCAGTGAAAAAAAGGGACAGCCAGATTAATACAGCAAGAATAGAGTAGAAAATTCTTTGTCCTTTATTTCTGGAGTTACCGGTACACACCATCTCTTTATTCTTTGTTGATGATGACAGATCCACAAAGCACAATGTACAAATCAAGCAACCAAAAGCAGGGACAACACAGTAGAAAACACAAATCACTTGATTGTAGCTTCTTTTGCAAGGACAAACAAAATTATCATCCAGGAAGTTCTCCAGACCCAAGAGAACAAGACTGAACATCCCAAAACGTCCCACATATTTCTTCCAGAACTTAACAAGAAACTCCATGGTGACAGTCAGAGACGATTTGATGTAAATGAGACTTCCTGAGCCTGTTGTGATAATCTGATGTTTATTTGATCACTGCTCTCTCATATACCTTGCTGTGTGTCATTCATTACTCCTCCCCTTAAATACTGAAGGATGTTCAAATGAAGTATATCACAGGGGAGGAGACATGAGAAAATGAAACCTCACAAAGATTCTTCATTTGTCATGAAAAAAGCAATGTGAAAGATTTAAGAAAACTACATCACACCTACATCAGTTATTAAACCCCCAGCAGTGTGTTATTAACCAACTATTAAAAGTGCATGATATTCTTTAGGTTTCTGAAGAGTTCACTTTCAACTCTTATATTCATTTTCAATCTTCAACTCCTTAATCAGATCACTGATCTCGTTTTTCCAGTTCACACTTATATTTGTTCCCCCCCCCCCTTACATTTTTGCTGTGTCTCGTGACTGCACAAACCGCCTCCGTAAACGGCTATACACATGCAGACCATCATGCACACGTGACTATAGGTTTTATATTTTAACACTGGCAAGCAGGTCCTTACATGTAGGGACACCTTTACCAGTTTTAACATGTGGAGGAGTAAATTCCATTGTGGGATAGTTCTTGGATATAATTGGAATTGAAAGTCGTATTGTCTGAATATTATTTTTTTTAAGAAGAAACCTTTATTTATCACATGCACACTTCAAGCACAGTGAAATTCATCTTCTGCATTTAACTCATCTGAAGCAGTGAACGCACACACACACACACACACACACACTCAGAGCAGTGGGCAGCCACACCAGAGCGCCCGGGGAGCAGTCAGGGGTTCGGTACCTCGCTCAAGGGCACCTCAGCCCAAGGCCGCCCCACGTTAATCTAACTGTATGTCTTTGGACTGTGTGGGAAACCGGAGCACCCAGAGGAAACCCACGCAGACACGGGGAGAACATGCAAACTCCACACAGAAAGGCCTTAGCTGGCCGCTGGGTTCAAACCCAGAACCTTCTTGCTGTGAAGCGACTGTGCTAACCACTACACCACCGTGCCGCCCACTGTATTATTGTAGTTTAGCTTATGATGTTAACATGGTCATTGTTGAATGTAGTGAATGCAGTGCTGAGCTGAGTGAAGGCCTCAGCGGCGGTGTGGTTCCAGGTGAGTCTTTAGGGGCTTTTTTTGAGAAGTGCTGTAAGTAGAGTTGCAATCACACTGAACCCTCATAGGAAGCATCAATAAACATTTCCAGACCTGAGGTTTGAATCCTGACATCTTGGTCAGTAACCCCCAGTTGTTTATAATAGCAAAAGGAATTGGATGAATGACACTGGGAGTGTGTGTTTGGGTGAGTGTTGAGTGTGTGTTTGAGTGTGCCTGGGTGAGTGTTGAGTGTGTGCCTGGGTGAGTGTTGAGTGTGTGTTTGAGTGTGCCTAGGTGAGTGTTGAGTGTGTGTTTGAGTGTGCCTGGGTGAGTGTTGAGTGTGTGTTTGAGTGTGCCTGGGTGAGTGTTGAGTGTGTGTTTGAGTGTGCCTGGGTGAGTGTTGAGTGTGTGTTTGAGTGAGTGTTGAGTGTGTGTTTGAGTGTGCCTGGGTGAGTGTTGAGTGTGTGTTTGAGTGTGCCTGGGGAGTGTTGAGTGTGTGTTTGAGTGTGCCTGGGTGAGTGTTGAGTGTGTGTTTGAGTGAGTGTTGAGTGTGTGTTTGAGTGTGCCTGGGTGAGTGTTGAGTGTGTGCCTGGGTGAGTGTTGAGTGTGTGCCTGGGTGAGTGTTGAGTGTGTGTTTGAGTGTGCCTGGGTGAGTGTTGAGTGTGTGTTTGAGTGTGCCTGGGTGAGTGTTGAGTGTGTGTTTGAGTGAGTGTTGAGTGTGTGTTTGAGTGTGCCTGGGTGAGTGTTGAGTGTGTGCCTGGGTGAGTGTTGAGTGTGTGCCTGGGTGAGTGTTGAGTGTGTGTTTGAGTGTGCCTGGGTGAGTGGTGTGTGTGTGCCTGGGTGAGTGTTGAGTGTGTGTTGAGTGTGCCTGGGTGAGTGGTGTGTGTGTGCCTGGGTGAGTGTTGAGTGTGTGTTGAGTGTGCCTGGGTGAGTGGTGTGTGTGTGTGTGTGTGTGTGTGTGTGTGTGTGTGTGTGTGTGTGTGCGCGCGCGTGCCTGGGTGAGTGTTGAGTGTGTGTTTGAGTGTGCCTGGGTGAGTGTTGAGTGTGTGCCTGGGTGAGTGTTGAGTGTGTGTTGAGTGTGCCTGGGTGAGTGTTGGGTGTGTGTGTGTGTGTGTGTGTGTGTGTGTGTGTGTGTGTGTGTGTGTGTGTGTGTGTGTGTGTGCGCGCGCGTGCCTGGGTGAGTGTTGTGTGTGTGTGTGTGTGTGTGTGTGTGTGTGTGTGTGTGTGTGCCTGGGTGAGTGTTGAGTGTGTGTTGAGTGTGCCTGCGTGAGTGTTGGGTGTGTGTGTTTGGGTGAGTGTTGAGTGTGTGTATGTTGGTCTTTGTCTCAGTGCCTTTCAGAAACACAAATAGACAGAATGGGGAAAGAAAAATAACAAATAAGCTCAGATGAAACACTCCATGATCACAGAGTGAGACAGACACAGAATGTTAACATCAAGAGAAAATGTGAGATTGAAGGTGAGTCTTAAATTGTGTGATGGAGGAGATTTCCCTGAGGTTCTTGGGAAGTGCATTCCAGAGTTTTGGACACTGAAAACTCTACCACCCATGAAAGAGAGTCTCTATTTGGGAATCAATAATAAACCAGAATCAGTTGATCTTAAGCTACAGGAGGTGGTCTAAGGATGTAAAGGGTCTTGTGGGTAGGTTGGATTGAGGCCATGAAGGGCTCTGAAAGTGTAAAGCAGGAGTTTGTACTGGATGTGAAAAGAAACAGGCACCTGGTATAGACGATAAAGAGTCGGGGTGATGTGAGCAGTACCTCTAATATGAGTGAGACGTCTGGAGAAGAATTTTGAATGCACTGCAGACGAGCAAGTGTTTTAACTGGGAGGCCAAAAAGAAGGAATCTAAGCACGATGTAATGAAGGCATGGATAAGCATTTCAGCATCATCCACTGAGTGAGAGTTAGGAAGGTGGAAAAATGCTGTTTTAACCAGGAAGTTTACATGAGAATCAAAGGAAAGTGTTTGATCAAAAATGACACTGAGGTTCCACATAATTTGTGGAGATTCTGCATTTCAGTATCACCTTCAGTGCTGAGTTGAAGAGAAAGCTGCTGAGATAAATATGAGATGATGTAAATATGAGATCAGTATACTCGATAGCAAAACCCACTTCATTCTGAGCATCATCAAAGTTTGAGGAATAATTCTTATTTTTAATCATTTTATTTTCTATAGTCTGGGAAAAAATAATTTTACTGAAATGAAAGAATGAAAGCAGACTGTACTGAGAAGAAATAGAAGAGAAATAAAGAAAATCCAGCAGTTGGTGTAAAATTCCCTTAAAGCCCTGATTACAGAAGAAACAGAGGAAGAGCGAGGTTAGTGAACGATCTGAAACTGGCACAAAGCGTCTGACAGGAAGTCTCAGTTCCCGTCAGTGGTCTGAGGAGGTCGGTGCCTTCACATTCAGGAGATTACTGACTTTTGCAGAACTTGCAAGAGACTTTTTTTTTTAAATTCCAGTTAAAAATGCATCACTTCTATCGAATGTAAATGGAATTAAATTCACCAGAATTATTCAAATATTTTTACAGAGTTGAACTTTAGTAAAATTTAAGGGCCAAAATCAAAAACAGAAGAAAAGACGAGGGTCATCTTCACATGAGGGTTTTCAGAAACACTACAGTAACACACAATAGCATGACGATGAAGCGACACAAAGCATGAGAACTGCAGCACTTTCATCTTCTCACGCATACACACGTTTATTTCATTTATTTCATTTTATAGTTTTATACCTCACATATACCTTTTATACCTTGGATATTTATAGCACTGCATTATTAAAAAATCTAAGACAAAACAAAATAGAATTATATTTTTCTTTCGTTAAAGGTGTTAAACTTTGTCCCGCAGAAAGAAACACAGTCCAACCCTGAACAGTGTCATCAGCTCTAACTTATTAACAATCTGACAAGATACAAATTATTTAAATCTTGAAATTATTATTTTAATAACCATCACATGATAGAGAAATAACAGAAATCTGTCTGATCAGAGGATTACAAATGCAGGAGATTATTGACTCAAAATAACATCATAATTAACATCAATCTAAAAACAAAACAACAAATAAAAAACTAACCCGAATCCTATAAAGGAAATCAGAAGGGAGCATCGCTGTTTATGATCACATGACTTCCTGAGGGTCAGTGCTGATTTTCCTCTCCCTGAGTCTCCCGTACAGTTTCATCTTGATGTGTTGTGCTGGGAATAAAACAGAGAAATACAGAAGAAAAACATGTTGTGTGTGTCGAGATGTATTGAACATGGAAACATGGAACTAACGTGGTGTCCTGGAGGAGGAACGTTTACAGATCCAATCGAATCAAACTGAAATCATTCATTTTAAAATCGGCTTTTCTCTTGAATTGACTCCTCGGGTTAAATACAGGTGAAATAAATAAATATAAAAATGCAAATCAAGTTACTTACCAGTTTTGTGTCTCCTCCTTTCTGAGATTTTTACCTCTAACCATAGTTATGCACTTGCAGATGACAGTCAGAAGAATGATGAGAGCCAAGATGAATAAAGCTATGATCTAAAATATAAACAAACCAGTGTAATGTACTGAATATCGCAGTGAGTGTACATGCAGACACTTTTGTTTTTATTTAATATATTATCAATGCAGTGCATATCTGTCACCATCCTCATAGTTGAGGGTCAGCGATCCAGGAAACCATCAACTAGCTTCTATGAATTCTCTTGGGTGATTATAGCACACCAGAGGGATCCAAACCCTCATCTGGGGGCAGGTACACATTCACACCTGTGGGCAATTTAGAGTCGCCAATCAAATTAATCTGTATGTCTTTGGACTGTGGGGGAAACCAGAGCACCCGGAGGAAACTTCCCGTGAGGTGACAGTGATCACCACTGCACCGCCATGCCACCACAGTGCATATTACATTAAATTAATGGCATTTGGCAGACGCTCTTATCCAGAGCAATGTACAACATACCCAGGGCAGCCTGGGGGGCTTGGTGCCTTGTTTAAGCACACTAAAGGTCCCAAAGCTGCTTCTCTAATCATTAAGCCACAGTCACATACACACACACACACACACACACACATAAAAATCATCACACTGCCCCATGCTGAGGGGGAGGAGCAGAGGTCAGGAAAATAATGACTGTGTTGCCAGATTAGATGAGTTCATCAACACTTCAGTCTTCATTCATTTTGTTGAAACCTGGCAACCCTGGTTAGTGATAGTGGCTCTTCTGTGTTCTTCACTGGTGATGGAAATCCACCTGCTGTATGGAACAGAGCTGAACTCGGCTCAGACCGAGCTGCTGGACTTTACGCTGGATGACTGTGTGTCGACCCTCAGCTTTCTATTATGGAGTCACTGTTGAAGTCACTGGGCTTTAGTCTGGAGCATAAATCATATGTGATAAACTCTACACTTTATTTAGTTTTAGTTTCAGTTTTGTCGTTATTCATGCCTTCCTGTGACAGCAAAACCTATGATTTACAGAGAGAGTGTGAGTTTAACTGAGGGACAAAAAAATCACCAAGCAAAATAAGAACTGTCTTTTTTTTTACCTTCTTTATGCATGTTCGAAATAAATAAATTCATTCAAATAAAATTCATTCATTCATTCATTCATTCATTCATTCATACCTCTGCCAACTGTGTTGGATGAGGATTATGGTTACTTTTTCCCAATGTAACTCAAAAAGTAGTGAGCGGATTTTGATGAAATTTTGAGGAAAGGTTGCCCATAAGTCAAGGAATAGTTGATTAGATTTTGATGCAAATCTGGATATGTATTCAGATCCAGGATTTATTGTTTGTTCCCAACGTAACTCAAAAAGTAGCAAACGGGGTTTGATGAAATTTGGTGTACAGCTTTAGTATTATTCAAGATTCAAGTGATTTGATTTTGATGTTGAAAATATGTGGCATGGCGAAGGTATGAACTCTACCCAGTGTCCTTCTACTTACTACAGACTCCAGAAGTTTTTTGGTTCTACAAAATAAAACCTAAATATATGGAAGATATATATATATATATATATATATATATATATATATATATATATATATATATATATATATATATATATCTTCCTAAATATAATGGAAGAAACCATTTAAAACAAATGTTCCCAAGATAAAGTTGGGATCCACTGTGACCCTGACCAGGATTAAGTTCTTACTGAAGATGAAAGAATGAAGTCCAACTTTGCTGTGTATAATTTAGAACTCACCTGAGACCTGGAGATCCACTTCAGAGTTTTCTTCTGACTCTCAAGCACTGGCGTTTCATTTCTAATCGGCTTGCACCATTTTATACTCCCCAAAGTTGCATTTGTTGCATACACACCTTCCCAATCTGAGCAGGCACAGGCCAGGTATCGGCCATCGAAAAAGAAGAGAAACAGCCATATCACAGCTGTGAGAGCAGAGTACAGCCATTTATACCAGGTGCATTTACAGCACATATTTCCATCATTTCTCTCTGAGGACAGGTCCAGGAAACAAAAAGTGAAAACAAAGCAACCTGCGCAAGGGAGTATGCAACAAAAAGCACATATTAATTTATTGTAGATACGATCACAAGGACAAACAAATTCTTCATCCAGAATCTCCTCCAAACCAAAAAGAATGAGACCAAAGATCGAGACATTTCCAACTGGTTTCCGCAAGAATTCAATCAAACCTTTAGCACTGACCATGACGACAAGTCAAGATGCAAGGAACGGCTTCAATAAGACTCTCACTTCTCACTGCAACATCGTACGGTATATCCTGCTCTGTGTTGCCCATTACTCCTCCCCTATTTTACATATAACGATCTTAGAGGTAAACATCTCAGAAAGGAGGAGACACAAATCTCACAAACCTGTTTCCTTTGTTTTGATGTTTTGTTGAATTAGTTCTGCAGCCAGACATCTTTAAACCACCTCCAGTTCTTCAGTGTGAAAATTTCAAATCTCAAAGATTTTTATCATTCATCATAATGTTCAAAATGGTCTTCCAGATTTTAATTTTACTGAAGAGCCAAAATCAAAGACAGAAGAAAAGAAGAAGTGCATCGTCACGTGAGGGTTTTGAGAAACACTACAATAACACATGATAGTGTGGCGAAGGGGCGACACAAAAGCCAGGAAACTGCAGCACTTTCATCTTCTCATGCTCGCTTACACACTGTAACGCTTACACTTCAGAGATCACTGACCACAAACTGAAACATTCACACTTTATCTGAATGATGGCATCCAGACTCTGAAAGAAATTTCATCATTTTAGAGCCAGTAAGCTGTTGGAACTTGCACAGAACTACACTACCCATCAGCCCCAGCATGTCACATGACCACTGATCACTCACCTGTTTCTGTTGTACCCAATGCTGCACTCGAGGGGAAGCTGTAATTCCCCACCTTTAACAGGTAAAATCCACAGAAACGCCTCCTCAGCGCCTCATCCTGGGGTCGTCTTCTCCTCTACCAGTTCCTTCCACATTTACAGAGTCACATCAAACCAACATGGCCGCTCACACTGGGACCAGTACTGGCTTCAGATACAGTACTCTGTTAAATCTAGAACCCTGAGTGTACTAATCACAGTTCTGAGAAGCTAATCATGAACATTCGAGTGAGTAACGTTAGCCAGCTAGCGTGTTGCTAACACTTCTTGCTGTGGTCTTCAGTTGTTGCTGTGCTGCGATTTCAGTCCAGAACGTTGCCTGAATGTTGACTGGTTCACTGCAGTAGAACAGAACCAGCAGCCACTCAGACTGGGAAAGGGCAGGTAAAACAGATGTTTATGAGTTTACGTGCTCTGACAGAGTGAACACACACTTTCAGTTTTTGGTTTCATTTCGTTTGTTTCTTTTGTGTTTCCTTTAATATTTTCACCTGCAGTGCATCCAGCTCCTTTTCCTGACATTTAAGTTTTAAAAAATCACAATTTAACAAAGCTAACAAAATAAATAGATGTCAATCATGTTCATGAATTTTATTTTATATTTCACCTGTAGTCAGCTGGGATAGGCTCCAGCTTGCCTGCGACCCTGTAGAACAGGATAAAGTGGCTACAGGTAATGAGATGAGATCTCATCTCATCTCATTATCTCTAGCCGCTTTATCCTTCTACAGGGTCGCAGGCAAGCTGGAGCCTATCCCAGCTGACTATGGGCGAAAGGCGGGGTACACCCTGGACAAGTCGCCAGGTCATCACAGGGCTGACACATAGACACAGACAACCATTCACACTCACACCTACAGTCAATTTAGAGTCACCAGTTAACCTAACCTGCATGTCTTTGGACTGTGGGGGAAACCGGAGCACCCGGAGGAAACCCACGCGGACACGGGGAGAACATGCAAACTCCACACAGAAAGGCCCTCGCCGGCCCTGGGGCTCGAACCCAGGACCTTCTTGCTGTGAGGCGACAGCGCTAACGACTACACCACCGTGCCGCCCAATGAGATGAGATGAGATTTTTAAAACGGAGTAAAGAAGGAACTTACAGAAGGTTTGTCTCAGACTGCTTAACAAGAAAAAAATTAAAATAAAATCAGATGATAACAGCATGTAAAAACTAATTACAGAACAAACACCAATCTCATTTATCTAAAGTTGGTCATTACAGTACTGAGCAGTCGAGGGTTAATGCTCTTCATGGCAGTCATGGGATTTAAACTCACAACCATCTGATCACTGAGTCACTACTGATTCTCCATCATTACAGATGATCCTGTAAAATCAGAGACAAAAAAAGTTGAATCCTACAGGAAGAACATTTACATTTTCCTATAAATATGGGTTAATGTGGGTTATATATCATTGGTTTATTAACCTGGTCACATTTCATAACTTTGCACTGTTGTTCCGGTTGTTTTGAGCCACATTGCTGGACAGATGTTAACAATTACAACAAGAACTGCAGCAAGGACAACAAGAGGCTTCCAAACTCATTTATTTTCAGTCAGAATTCCCAAACCGGTTCACAATCTGGTATGTGAACCAGAATCGAACCCATTCCCTGATGGTGGAAAAGGGGTGTGGCTGTAACAATGCACTGACACTGGAGACTCCTTCCATAAACATCATAGAAAACTTCATCAAATCACCAATAACACTTCTGAGGGTGGGGTATAGACTCTGATTTCTGTGGAAAATGGATCTTCGTGAAGTGGAGGAATGAAAGTGGGCTGAGCTGCTGATGTTCATCTGACAGAAGGTTTGGAAAGTTGGACTCTGTTGCAGGCATCTGCAAAGTTCTGGAGATGGTTCTATCACAGTCAGTAATTCATCACTTCTACAGAGTAATGTTATATGACTCTCTCATGAAAGGACATGGAATTTTTGGTTGTTTGAAGTTTGTGTCCAAAACTTTGTAAAGCGCAAATCTTAATTTGGCTTCTTTATTTAATCACAGTTTAACAAATCTAACAAACTGAAGAGAGATTAATTCATAAAATCCAGCATTTTTTATTCATTTTATTTTTAATATACAGTGAATAAGAAAATGACAGGAAGTTTGTTTCAGATGAAAAGTTAAATTAAAATATATTCAGTTGATCAGAAGAAAATCACCAGGTAATACAGTCACAGGTCAAAACTAATTATTACACAAATGTTTATCTGAAGTAAAAACATTACACTTTTAACAATTATTTAGTTTAAACACATAATTTTACAAATTTAATTTAAAGAATGTATAACCTCATTTTGGGCGGCACAGTGGTGTAGTGGTTAGCACTGTCGCCTTACAGGAAGAAGGTCCTGGGTTTGAGCCCAGCAGCCGGCGAGGGCCTTTCTGTGTACAGTTTACATGTTTTGTCCGGGTGCTCCGGTTTCCCCCACAGTCCAAAGACATGCAGGTCAGGTTAATTGGTGGCTCTAATTTGACTGTAGGTGTGAACGTGTAACAGATCCCTGATATGGGTGGAGCACAGAAGCACGGTAGGTGAGAGTTGATGTTCACGCACACTTTATTTTAGTTATTGGCTTAGTTTTTCAGCTTTGCTCACACACACAGTCACACATGCAACACACACACACATGTTCTGGTAAGGAGAGACCTCTTCTTTGCTCTCCCCCTTCTTTTATGCTCCACCATCACTGCAACAAACACATACACACATTAATTGACATCAAGTGTAATGACTTAGCCACTCACCTTCCCTGGCCCCGCCCTCCATTCACAAACTGACACTTGGCCACACCCCCGCTGCCACATACCCCCACCGCCCCACTCAGGCTGGCGAGCCATCCGACCTGCAGCGGACTCTGCCCCCAACGGGACAGGAAGTCCGCCACCATCACCTGCACCCCTGGCCTGTGGACCAACTCGAACTTAAACAGCTGGAAATACCAACAGGTAATCTGCGCATTGGCATCCTTCCTGCGGTGGAGCCATTGGAGGGGTGCATGGTCCGAACAGAGGGTGAAAGGGCACCCCAGCAAGTAGTATCAGAGGGTGAGGACTGCCCACTTGATGTCCAGGCACTCCTTTTCAGTGGTGCTGTACTTGCTTTCACACATTGAGAGCTTGTGGCTGATGTATAGCACAGGACACTCCTCGACCTCCACCTTCTGGGACAGAATGGCCCCCAGCCCTCGGTCCAATGCGTCCGTCCATAAAATAAAGGGGAGAGAAAAGTCAGGGGAGTGTAATAGTGCCCCCCCCACACACACATACTTGCCAACTTTTCAAAATTCTCATGGGGGAGAAAAGTGCGTGAACGACATTTTCAATTGGCTGAGGGTCTGATGCACGGTTGAAACAATAAAAACAGTGGATCCCAATTAATTGCAAACCATTTGAAATTTATACAATTAAAGAGTTTTTGAATTGTTGATATTGTTCTATCAGTTACTATAGGTTATGGGATTCATGTATCAGGCCTGAGAGAGCTCAGAGTGAAAAATCTGAAATAATACTCTTGTCTTGAATTTTAATATAATAACAATGAAAGGGAAGTCTTAAATCAGATTTTTAGCTGAAAAATCTCCTGCCTGAATATTGTATCCATACAGAGACCCACAGAAAATAACACAAGTGAAATAGTCACAGTGAATGAAAGTATCATTGGATTGCATCAAATGTGTTTTCCTTCTGTAAGCTCATGTAAAAATACAGAGAACTATAATATCATATATAAATAAAATTTTAATAAGATTTAACCAAAATAATAACAACTCAATTAAATAAATACTGCACTGTCTTAGTACGACTAAAATGCATCTCTCTCACTAAACACTTTCCAACAGAATTTTTAAAAAGCACTAGAAATCCTATCAAAATCCTCTTGGAATGCAGCAAAGGAATTTGCTCATTTGCAAACTTTGACTGAAAGTTTTCAAACAAAATGTAAAAAAGGCACTATAAATACTACCATACTATCAAAATATACTCCACAAAGAAATTCACTTGAATGCAAAATTTTAGTCCGACCAAAATACACTCACTAGTAATCTTTCACTTAAAACCTCAAAACTTCATCAAAATCATTCACTTTCCAGATAATTCACTTGTAAACTTTCACTTAAAACTTTCAAACATAAATTCAAAATAGCACTAAGACACTCCCACACTGTTCAAATACAGTACACTCACCAAACACATTCTCTGTCCTGCAAAATGTCACTAAACACTTTAGAAGTTGTACAGTTTGTTTCTGAAATGGTACGGAAGACGAGTTTAATTTCACACTCAAATGTCCATTATATTCTGATTTAAGGTATCTTTACCTTAAAATGTGTAACTGGCTGGTCGAACATTTGCTTATCCATGGAAATTCATTCTCCCAGGCAACCTGGTATCTGCATTCATATTTTTGCCGTGTGGTATTGGGTTTAGTGGCCATGATGAATGACTGCTTGTAAAAAATGTCGGGCAGCCTGGGTGAATCCTACATTACGGAAGTGACTGTCGTTCTGTTTGTTGATTGGTTAAAAATAAGTTGATGTCAGTAGTGTTTCTTATACGATTCTGATTGGACATAATCTGTTAAGGGTGGCAAGATGTGGTGAGTTAGGATCCAATAGCAGAACATAAACCAGAAAATCCAATGAATAAAAAATGATTTAATTAATGTCCAAAAAAAAAGTCAACAAACAAAAATAGCAAAAATAATCCAAACAACAATGAGGTAGACAAAGACAAAGTGCTAATATGAAAAAAAACATGAAAAATAGTTCAGACAACAACCATAGTGCAAAAAAACAGGGAAAAAAAAGACAAAACGTGAGTACAAAAAACTGTGGCTAAGACTAGGCAAAACAGAGCAAAAATCAGGAAGCAAAAAATGGCACAGAGCCGACATGAGAAACAGACAAGACGTTCCGGCAAAGTCCCCTTCTGAGAACGGCCTATTTATACACAGCAGAGCATACCAGGAAGTGAATGCCGGCAAGATGGAAGTCCTGTCCCTGATCCAGATTGCACTGAACTGGGAGATAGTAAATCTCCGGAGTGGAAGTCCGGGGCGGATCATGACATAATTGGGAGTATTTTTGACTCGGTGGTAGGGATTTCCCAAAACCAGGAGATTATCCAGTTTTTAACAAATACGATCTGGAGGCGGGAGACGGAGGCTAAAATCGGGAGCTTCCCGCCGAAATCGGGAGGGTTGGCAAGTATGCACACAGTGCAGCTTTTACTCTAGTGAAAGCCTGTTGGCACTGCTTGGTTCACTGAACCAGATCTGGTGCTCCCTTTTTAGTGAGATCAGTCAGCAGGCTGGTGATGTCCAAATAATTAGGTATGAACCTACGATAGTAGCGAGCCAGCCCCAGGAACTCTCTCACCCCCTTTTTGGTCTTGGGCCTCAGGCAGGCTGCAATTGCTGCAGTCTTGTTAATTTGGGGCTGCACCTGCCCATGGCCCAAGTGGAAACCCAGATGCCATATTTCTACCTGCCCAATTGCACACTTTTTCGGGTTAGCTGTGAGACCCACACGCCTCAGTGACTCTAGTTTGGCCCTAAGGTGTTCCAGATGCCGCGGCCAATCATTACTATAAATAATTGTCATCAGGCTATGCAGCCGCATTGGCAGCATGAGGGTGGAGGATCTTGTCCATGAGCCACTGGAACATAGCAGGGGCTCCAAAAAGCCCAAAAGGGAGTGTGACAAGTTTGTGTAATCCAAATGGTGTGGAAAAAGCCATTTTCTCTCAAAATAGAGGAGTCAAGGGGATCTGCCAATGTCCGTTCATTAGATCCAGTGTCAAATAAAAGCGAGCAGCACCTAACCGATCAAGCAACTCATCAAAGCAAGGCACTGGGTATGCATCAAATTTAGACACCGCATTTACCACACAGAACCGGACCAACCTGTCGGCCTTGGGAACCAGGACCACTGGGCTGCTCCAGTCACTGTGGGACTCCTCGATTATACCCATTTTGAGCATGGCCTTGAGTTCATCCCGAACCACCTTTTTTTGTGTTCAGGCAAGCAGTAAGGGCAGCTATGCACCACCACCCCCAGGGGCATCTCAATATGGTCTTCTATGAGGTGGGTGCAGCTGGGAAGGGGCAAGAACATGTCGGAAAATTCCTTTTGCAACTTGGCCACCTCTATGAGTTGTGCCAGTGAGAGGTGGTCTCCACAAGGGACCAGAGTGGTTTGAGATGTTACTTTTTTTACCTCTGGCCCCAGCTCCACCTTCTCTGGGACTACCAATGCCAACACCACAGGGACCCCCTCATTCCAACGTTTTAACAGGTTGAGGTGGTAAATTTGCAATGCCCCACCCCTATCTGTTCGCCTCACCTCATAGTCAACATCCCTGATTGGCCATGTGACTCTGAAGGGCCCTTGCCACTTGGTGATTAATTTGGAGCTCAACATGGGCAATAATATGAGCACTTTGTCTCCTGGTATGAACTCTTTAAGGCATGTGCCCCTATCATACAGCTGGATTTGACGTTCTTGTGCCTGCCATAAATTCTTCTGGGTTAAGTGCATGAGTGTGTGGAGTTTTGCGCACAGGTTGAGAACATCTTAAATTTTGTTCTTGCTCGGCGAAGATCCCTCCTCTCAGTGTTCCTGTAGCACATCCAAAATGCCACGCAGCTTACACCCATATAATAACACAAATGGTGAGAAACCTGTGGAGGCTTGTGGGACCTCTCGTACTGCAAATAACATGGGCTTGAGCCATTTATCCCAATTACATGCATCCTCACTTACAAATTTCCAAATTATGTTTTTGAGTGTTTGATTAAAACACTCCACTAAGCTATCCGTTTGTGGGTGATAGACACTGGTGCGGATAGACTTATTCCCCAATAACCCATACAGTTCGTGCAGTGTGCATGACATAAATGTAGTGCCTTGTCAGAATAACATGAAAGAGCACTTCCGCAATACTGCATGCAAAAATATTGGGGAGAGGCATCACTTCCGGATATTGCGTTGCATAGTCCACCAGAACTAAAATAAAGTGATATCCCTGTGCTGACCGATCTAATGGCCTGATGAGAACCATACCAATTCTCTCAAATGGGGTCTTGATTAGAGGGACAGGGCGCAAAGGCGCTTTTGGCATGGCTGCGGGATTTACTAATTGGCATTTGTAGCACGCCGCTCACCACCGGTGGACATCCCCATGAATCCCTGGCCAATAGAGCCAGGCCATTATTCAGGCTAGTGTTTTATCTTGCCCCAAGTGTCCAGCCATGGGATTAAAGTGAGCTGCATGGAATACGAGTTCCCTACGGCTCTTTGGGATCAACAACTGGGTTATCTTTTCACTGGTTTGAGTGTCCTGCATCACTCGGTACAATCTATCCTTAATAATAGCAAAATACAGGAAGACTAGTGTTACACTTGGCTGCAGAGTTTGACCATCGATTACTCTCGCTTGGTCAAATGCATGCCGCAGAGTCTCATCTCACGACTGTTGTAATGGGAAATCCTCAAGGGAATCCCCAAGAGAGGGAGGAGGGGCGAGTTGCTCCTCACTCCTTGTATTGCCCTGACTCGGTGCTGACGTAGATGGCCCTGTTACAGCTTCCCCAGTCAATGCCACACCGGGATCTTCCTGTGACGTATTTATGCAGGGTGTCATCGGCCACCTACAATGCAGCCATCAGCATTCTGATTCGGATTGTATGATGATCCATGAGAGGATAAATACTTGATACTCCCATTAGACAGACAGAACTGAGGATGCCTTTCAGATGAGAGGTGAAACGTCTTCAAGACTTTTCAAGCAAGTCCAGTTGCTCTCTTCTACCAACCACAGATTGCTATGTACCTGGATGACTGAGTATCTTCACAGATATGTTTCTATGCACTTTGGGATGAGATCCCTTTGACTGGTGTGGGAGTATGAGAGGACATCCAGAAAACTGGCAGACATCTTAGCCAGAGAGGATCGTTCATTTTTGTCAACCTGGAACGACCATCACTGAACAGAGGTGGGTGTCATCGGCCACCTACAATGCAGCCATCAGCATTCTGATTCGGATTCTATGATGATCCATGAGAGGATAAATACTTGATACTCCCATTAGACAGACAGAACTGAGGATGCCTTTCGGATGAGAGGCGAAACGTCTTCAAGACTTTTCAAGCAAGTCCAGTTGCTCTCTTCTACCAACCACAGATTACTATGTACCTGGATGACTGAGTATCTTCACAGATATTATGCAGGACCATCTCTCATTATGTGTTCCATCAGTTCTTTAAACCCTGGCCAATCAGTCCCCAAAATTAGCGAGTGGGTGAAACAAGGATTAACCACTGCCTTAATTCTATGCGTTTGGCCCCGGAATAGAATATGAACGGACACAAGAGGGTAATTGTGAACATCCCCATGCACAAGCAAAACCTTCACCACTTGTGCTTTCCCTAATGCCTCACCTTGCATCAGGCTTTGGTGAATTGAGGTCTGGTTACAACCAGAATCCACCAACGCATGATATGTATCCCCTTGAACACTTACCGGTATGCGATACATTCTAGCCCAATCGGGGGTGGTCTCTGGCATGTCGGGGATCCAGATCACAGCTCCCACCTCCCTTGTGGAGCTCCGTCTCTGGAAATGCTCCGACTCTCCGCCACGCCAGCACACTGTCTCAGGCTTTCCCTCTGCACCGGCATTATGGGCGTCACCCACCTGAGGAGGAGATGACACAGGCACAAAAGAGAGAGATGGGAGGACACTATGGGTGCGATGGGCCGGCTGGGGAGGAGCCAGCCACCACCTCCATGGTGGGGGAATGGGGTGAGGAAGGGAAAGAGAGACAGAGGGGGAAAAAGGAGAGCGAGAGAAAAGAAGTGAGGAGAGACGCCTTGTCTGCCTGCCGTCTGAACTGCCTCCAGATGGTCCTCCACCAACTCAGTGGCTTATTCTAGCGACGCCGGGCGATGACACTGGACCCATTCCACTGTTCTTTCTGGAAGTCGAGAGATGAACTGTTCCAGTGCCACCAGATCAATGATCCCGTCGGCGTCATGGTCTTCTGCCCTCAGCCACCACCAGCAGGCATCCTGGAGTTGCTGGCTGAATGCGAATGGCTGGCCAACCTCCTCCAATGCCAGCGTCTGGAAGCGCTGGCGACGTTGTTCCAGAGAGTGGCCAACACACTGCAGGATGGCTTTCTTCAAGTCGGCGTACACCAGTTGGCTGTCAGCAGGGAGCTGCTGCACTGCGAGCTGCACCTCACTAGTCAGAAGCGGGAGGAGGCACGCCGCACACTGCTCAAGCAGCCTCCCCCATGTTTTGGCGGCTTGTTCAAAGAGGGTGAGAAATGCTTCCAGATCGTTCTGCGGGCCAATCTTCGTGATGGTGCCTGCTGTGGTGACAGTCCACACCTGGCGATCTTCCTGCTGGGCCAGCAGGTTTCAAAGTGTTGCTCTTGCTCCTTCCGGTGGGCAATCAGCGCTTGTTGCTGGTTCTGCTGGGCAGTAGCAAGGGCATGGATGAGCTCTTTGAATGGGGAGGACTCCATGTGGTGGTTCCCTTCTGTACTCCCGGGTTTTGGCACTACTGTAACAGATCCCTGATGTGGGTGGAGCACAGAAGCACAGCAGGCAAGAGTTGATGTTCACACAAACACTTATTTTAGTTATTGGCTTAGCTTTTCAGCTTTGCTCACTCACACACAGTCACACACGAAAGACACACGTGTTCTGGTCAGGAGAGACCTGTTCTCTGCGCTCCCCCTCCTTTTATACTCCACCATCACTGCAACACACACACACACACACACACACACATTAATTGACATCAGGTGTAATGACAGCCACTCACCTTACCCAGCCCTGCCCTCCATTCACAAACTGACACTTGGCCATGCCCCCACTGCCACAGAATGTGAGTGTGAATGGTTATTTTTCTCTGTGTCAGCCCTGCAATGACCTGGCAACTTGTCCAGGGTGTACCCCATCTCTCACCCATAGTCAGCTGGGATAGGCACCAGCTTGCCTGTGACCCTGTAGAACAGGATAGGCAGCTAAAGATAATGGATGGATGGATGGATAAATTCATTTCTCTAAAGAGAGAACACTACAGCACTGAACAGTCCAGGCTCATATTCGTCCTCGGATTTGAACTCTCAACCATCTGATCACTGATTCATGAGTCATTCTGCTGCTTTCCACACATTTCAAGGAAACTCACACACAGAACATAAGCTATGAGTTAAAGAGTATCTTATGGGCAGTTCTGTACATTTATAGTTTTTATTAAATACAGATAAAATCTTGTTAGTTTATTAACCTCGTTGTTGAGGGGTTTCAGTCCCACATCTCTGCTCTGAAATGAGGCTCCATTTTAATTGAACTGTTTCCAACACCATCATATTCCATTTTAAATGAGTGTATTGCATGATTTTGAAAAAAAAAAAACAGATTGTTTTTGCTGTGTGTATTTCAGAACTCTCCTGAGATCTGGACATCCACTTCAGAGTCTTCTGCTGACTTGTGTCATACAGAACCTCAGTCACTTCCAGTCAATTGGCGCCAGTAAATCTTCACTGCATCATGTTTAGCGTACAAACTTTCTCAGTAGGAAAAATCACTGGAAACAAGAGACCGCACCAGATAATGGCTGTGAGAGTGGAGCAGAATAATTTACTCCACCTGTACTTCTTCTTCATCCTTCCGTCCTCTGTATTTGTGGGTCAACAAACCAAACAGGAAAAACAAAGCAACTGAAAGAAGGGACCTGTCACAATACTCTACACAGGGTCACAAAAACACACAAATTCATCCATCCATTTTCCTCCACTTATCCAAAGTTGGGTCACAGTGGCAGCAGGTGAATCAGGGTATTCCAGATGTCCCTCTCCCCAGCAACACTTTCCAGTTCCTCTTGGGGGATCTCAAGGCGCTCCCAGGCCAGATGAGAAATATAATCTCTCCAGCATGTTCTGGGTCTATTCTGAGGACTCCTCCCACTTGGACATGCCTGGAAAACCTCCAAAGGAAGGCGCCCAGGAGGCATCCTAATCAGATGTCCGAACCACCTCAGTTGACTCCTTTCAACATGAAGGAGCAGTGACTCTACTCCGAGATCCCTCCAGATGTCTGAGCTCCTCACCCTATCTCTAAGGGTGAGCCCAGCCACCCTTATGGAGAAAGCTTATTTCAGTTGCCTGTATCCGTGATCTCATCCTTTCGGTCACTACCCAAAGCTCATGACCATAGGTGAGGGTTGGAACATAGATTGACTGACTGGTAAATTGAAAGCTTTGCCTTCCAGCTCACCCCCTCTTCACCACAACAGATCGGTACAATGCCTGCAATACTGCTGACACTGCCTCAATCCGCCTGTTCATCTCATGCTCATTTTAGCATCACTCATTAACAAGACTCCAAGATACTTGAACTCCTTCAGTTGGGGCAGTAACTCACTCCCAACCTGGAAGGACCACTCCACCATTTTCCAGCAGAGAACCATGGCCTCAGACTTGGAGGTGCTGACTCTCATCCCAGCTGTTTCACTCTCAGCTGCAAACCATTCCAGTGTTGCTGAAGGTCACATTCTGAAGAAGGTAACAGAACCACATCATCTACAATGAGCAAAGATGCAATTCTGAGGTTCCCAAACCGGACACCCTCCTTACCCTCCCCACCCTGGTTGCGCCTTGAGACCCCATTCATGAATATCACAAACAGGATCGGCAACAAGGGGCAGTCTTGGCAGAGCCCAACACCCACTGGGAATGTGTTTTACTTTGTGCCAAGAATTCAGACACAGCTCAAACTTTGGTTGTACAAGGACTGGATGGCTCATAGCAATGGCCCTGATACCCCATACTCCTGCAGTGCCCCCCACAAGAGTCCCTGGGGGGCACAGTCATAAGCCTTATCCAAATCTACAAAACACATGTAGACTAGCTGGTCATACTCCTTTGAACCCCTGAACAACCCTGCCAGGGTAAAGAGCTGGTCCACCATTCCACAGCCAGGACGGAATCTGCATTGATCCTCCTGAATCTGAGGTTTGACAATCAGTCAAAGCCCCCATTCCAGCACCTGGAATAAACTTTCCCAGGGAGGCTGAGCAGTGTGAAACCCCTATCATTGGAGCACACTCTCTGGTCCCCCTTTTTGGAAAGAGGAACCAACACCCCGGTCTGCCACTCCACAGGCACTGTACCTGACCTCCATGCAACACTGAAGAGGCGTGTCAGCCAAGACAGCCCAGCAATGTCCAGAGCCTTCAGCATCTCAGGGTGAATCTCATCCACCCCTGGTGCCTTGCCACCGAGGAACTTCTTGACTGCCTCAGTGACCTCTGCCAGAGATATGGGTGAAGCTTTCCCCCAGTACTCAGACTCCATCTCCTCCATGGAGGACATGTAGGACAGGTTCAGGAGTTTCTCAAAGTGCTTCTTCCACTGCTCACCAATATCCCCAGGCTGGGTCAACAGTTCTCCTCCCCAGCTGCACACAGCCTGAGGCCAGCCCTACTTCCCTTTCCTAAGTCGCCAAACAGTTTGCCAGAACTTCCTTGAGGTCAACCAAAAGTTATTCTCCATGGCCTCCCCAAACTCCTCCTATACCCGGGTTTTTGCCTCAGCAACTGCCACAGCTGCAGCCTGGCAGTTGCTGAAGCAAAGCAAAAAAAACACAATTTCATGGTCCAGCAAGACTAATAAAAATGAAGGTGACCAAATTTCCAAAAACATTTCTGTAAAAATACAGTAATAACTTCAGCTTCAATCATGGTGAGAAACAAAGATGCAGGAAACAGATGTGAAAAATCCTGCTGTGAGATTCTGAGGTTTCTTTCATCACTGCTTCCTTGTCTATCCTGCTGCATGTTCCTCCTTGCTCCTCATCCCTCCTCGTCCGTCCTCCTCTCTCTTCCTCACTCCTCATCCATCCTCCTTGCTCCTCATTGTTCCTCATCCATCCTCATCCCTCCTCCTCGCTCCTCATCCCTCTTCATTGCTTCTCCTTGTTCCTCATCACTCCTCATCCCTCCTCATCTGTCCTCGCTCCTCATCCCTCTTCCTTGCTCCTCATCACTCCACATCCCACCTCATCGTTCCTCATCCCTTCACCTCACTCCTCATCACTCCTCATCCCTCCGCCTTGCTGCTTGTCCCTCCTCATTGCTCCTCCACTGTCACACACATAAACTTCTATTAGGACATCTATCATCCATCAACCTCACAAACATCAAATAAATCAGGCTTGAAGCTTCCTTCACTGGTTCTGCACTGGAGCTATGATGCTCATGTACAGTAGCTAACAATTCAAATAAATTTTATCTCCCTGACAAATCTTTAAACCACCTGCAGTTCATCTGTGTTACAACAACAAACTTCATAATGTTAACATTCTTATTAGAAAGAGAGCAAGTGGGAGAGAGAGAGAGACTTTACTGAATTTTAGAGCCAAAGAAAACATTATTCATTTTTTATAAATAAATTTTATATTTATGTTCAGTCTTAAAATGAACAATGACACATTTCTTCTTTTCTTTTTCTGTCTAATTTGGTTCTTTTATATTTAAATATTTTTTGTTTAATTAAAAATAAATAATTTACTTAATTTTCAGTAAAGTTGATTTTTGGGGGATTTTGGAAACATTCGCTGGAGTGAACTAACTGTTTAACTCAGAGGTTCTTGAACTTTTGTAAGCTGGGACACCCCCACCACCACCGTTCTACTGAACTTGGATGCCCCACCCCCAAAGATAGATAGATACTGTAGATAGATATCTCTCTATTATTAGTAGTATAGTAATAGTTCAGGTATTATTATCTCATCTCATTATCTCTAGCTGCTTTATCCTGTTCTACAGGGTCGCAGGCAAGCTGGATCCTATCCCAGCTGACTACAGGCGAAAGGCGGGGTACACCCTGGACAAGTCGCCAGGTCATCACAGGGCTGACACATAGACACAGACAACCATTCACACTCACACCTACGGTCAATTTAGAATCACCAGTTAACCTAACCTGCATGTCTTTGGACTGTGGGGGAAACCGGAGCACCCGGAGGAAACCCATGCGGACACAGCGAGAACATGCAAACTCCACACAGAAAGGCCCTCGCCGGCCACGGGGTTCGAACCCAGACCTTCTTGCTGTGAGGCGACAGCGCTAACCACTACACCACCGTGCCGCCCGGTATTATTATCTCATCTCATCTCATTATCTCAAGCCGCTTTATCCTTCTACAGGGTCACAGGCAAGCTGGAGCCTATCCCAGCTGACTACGGGCGAAAGGCGGGGTACACCCTGGACAAGTCGCCAGGTCATCACAGGGCTGACACATAGACACAGACAACCATTCACACTCACACCTACGGTCAATTTAGAATCACCAGTTAACCTAACCTGCATGTCTTTGGACTGTGGGAGAAACCGGAGCACCCGGAGGAAACCCACGCGGACATGGGGAGAACATGCAAACTCCACACAGAAAGGCCCTCGCCGGCCATGGGGTTCGAACCCGGACCTTCTTGCTGTGAGGCAACAGCGCTAACCACTACACCACCGTGCCACCCGGTATTATTATTATTATTATTATTATTATTATTAAGTCAAGTCAAGTTTATTTTTATTGCACTTTTAACAATAGACACTGTCACAAAGTAGCTTTACAGAATTTGAATGACTAAAAACACGAGCTAATTTTATCCCTGATCTATCCCCAATGAGCAAGCCTGCAGTGACAGTGGCAAGGAAAAACTCCCTCAGACGACATGAGGAAGAAACCTCGAGAGGAACCAGACTCAAAAGGGAACCCAACCTCATTTGGGTGATAACAGACAACGTGATTATAACATTTTTAACAGTTTAGCATGAAGTCAGTGTCGTTGATGTTATAAACTCTTTATTGATGGAAACTTGAGTGTAAAACTGTTCATGACAACTGCAGTCCTAAAGTTAGCAAGTCAACTGTAGTCCTCAGCCATAAAAGCATTACTGCAAGAGTCCAGAGCGTCCTCCAGGTGTGACTTTCAACTGTCCACATGGGGCCGTCCTCCACAGGAGCGATGTGATGAGACTCCAACCAGATGTAGGGCATCAGGATGGATCAAGCAGGTCTGAGGAGCAGAAGAGGCTCAGCATCTCGATCTCAGGATTGACATGTAACTCAGAGGGACAGATGGTGGGGGGGAGAGAAAACACAGGTTGTTAGGTATGCCCAATGTCACCTGATGAGTAGGAACAGTATACATATTGCACTGAGTACAAGCAGGGACTCCGGCAACTAACTATGACAGCATAACTAAAAGGGAGAGCCAGAAGGTAACACAGGCATGAGGGAGCCCCGGGACATAAAGCAGCAGCCACTACACCATCAACAAACCCGAGTGAGCAATCGAGTGAGTGACTGACAGCATCCATACATCCCAGTTTACCAAACACTCTCTGTCTGAGGACCCTCCAGATCTACTCCTTTACCTCATAAACACTATTAACACAAGGCTTGACTAAACAAACATGTTTTCAGCCGAGATTTAAATGCTGAGACTGTATCTGAGTCCCAAACACTACTTGGAAGGCTGTTCCATAACTGTGGGGCTTTGTAAGAAAAGGCTCTGTCCCCTGATGTAGCCTTCACTATACGAGGTACCAGCAGATAGCCTGCACCTTTTGATCTAAGTAGGCATGGCAGGTCATAAAGGACCAGAAGTTCACTCAGGTACTGTGGTGTGAGACCATTCATTCATTCATTCATTCATTCATTCATTCATTCATTCAGTCAGTCAGTCAGTCAGTCAGTCAGTCAGTCAGTCAGTCAGTCAGTCAGTCAGTCAGTCAGTCAGTCAGTCAGTCAGTCAGTCAGTCAGTCAGTCAGTCAGTCAGTCAGTCAGTCAGTCAGTCAGTCAGTCAGTCAGTCAGTCAGTCAGTCAGTCAGTCAGTCAGTCAGTCAGTCAGTCAGTCAGTCAGTCAGTCAGTCAGTCAGTCAGTCAGTCAGTCAGTCAGTCAGTCAGTCAGTCAGTCAGTCAGTCAGTCAGTCAGTCAGTCAGTCAGTCAGTCAGTCAGTCAGTCAGTCAGTCAGTCAGTCAGTCAGTCAGTCAGTCAGTCAGTCAGTCAGTCAGTCAGTCAGTCAGTCAGTCAGTCAGTCAGTCAGTCAGTCAGTCAGTCAGTCAGTCAGTCAGTCAGTCAGTCAGTCAGTCAGTCAGTCAGTCAGTCAGTCAGTCAGTCAGTCAGTCAGTCAGTCAGTCAGTCAGTCAGTCAGTCAGTCAGTCAGTCAGTCAGTCAGTCAGTCAGTCAGTCAGTCAGTCAGTCAGTCAGTCAGTCAGTCAGTCAGTCAGTCAGTCAGTCAGTCAGTCAGTCAGTCAGTCAGTCAGTCAGTCAGTCAGTCAGTCAGTCAGTCAGTCAGTCAGTCAGTCAGTCAGTCAGTCAGTCAGTCAGTCAGTCAGTCAGTCAGTCAGTCAGTCAGTCAGTCAGTCAGTCAGTCAGTCAGTCAGTCAGTCAGTCAGTCAGTCAGTCAGTCAGTCAGTCAGTCAGTCAGTCAGTCAGTCAGTCAGTCAGTCAGTCAGTCAGTCAGTCAGTCAGTCAGTCAGTCAGTCAGTCAGTCAGTCAGTCAGTCAGTCAGTCAGTCAGTCAGTCAGTCAGTCAGTCAGTCAGTCAGTCAGTCAGTCAGTCAGTCAGTCAGTCAGTCAGTCAGTCAGTCAGTCAGTCAGTCAGTCAGTCAGTCAGTCAGTCAGTCAGTCAGTCAGTCAGTCAGTCAGTCAGTCAGTCAGTCAGTCAGTCAGTCAGTCAGTCAGTCAGTCAGTCAGTCAGTCAGTCAGTCAGTCAGTCAGTCAGTCAGTCAGTCAGTCAGTCAGTCAGTCAGTCAGTCAGTCAGTCAGTCAGTCAGTCAGTCAGTCAGTCAGTCAGTCAGTCAGTCAGTCAGTCAGTCAGTCAGTCAGTCAGTCAGTCAGTCAGTCAGTCAGTCAGTCAGTCAGTCAGTCAGTCAGTCAGTCAGTCAGTCAGTCAGTCAGTCAGTCAGTCAGTCAGTCAGTCAGTCAGTCAGTCAGTCAGTCAGTCAGTCAGTCAGTCAGTCAGTCAGTCAGTCAGTCAGTCAGTCAGTCAGTCAGTCAGTCAGTCAGTCAGTCAGTCAGTCAGTCAGTCAGTCAGTCAGTCAGTCAGTCAGTCAGTCAGTCAGTCAGTCAGTCAGTCAGTCAGTCAGTCAGTCAGTCAGTCAGTCAGTCAGTCAGTCAGTCAGTCAGTCAGTCAGTCAGTCAGTCAGTCAGTCAGTCAGTCAGTCAGTCAGTCAGTCAGTCAGTCAGTCAGTCAGTCAGTCAGTCAGTCAGTCAGTCAGTCAGTCAGTCAGTCAGTCAGTCAGTCAGTCAGTCAGTCAGTCAGTCAGTCAGTCAGTCAGTCAGTCAGTCAGTCAGTCAGTCAGTCAGTCAGTCAGTCAGTCAGTCAGTCAGTCAGTCAGTCAGTCAGTCAGTCAGTCAGTCAGTCAGTCAGTCAGTCAGTCAGTCAGTCAGTCAGTCAGTCAGTCAGTCAGTCAGTCAGTCAGTCAGTCAGTCAGTCAGTCAGTCAGTCAGTCAGTCAGTCAGTCAGTCAGTCAGTCAGTCAGTCAGTCAGTCAGTCAGTCAGTCAGTCAGTCAGTCAGTCAGTCAGTCAGTCAGTCAGTCAGTCAGTCAGTCAGTCAGTCAGTCAGTCAGTCAGTCAGTCAGTCAGTCAGTCAGTCAGTCAGTCAGTCAGTCAGTCAGTCAGTCAGTCAGTCAGTCAGTCAGTCAGTCAGTCAGTCAGTCAGTCAGTCAGTCAGTCAGTCAGTCAGTCAGTCAGTCAGTCAGTCAGTCAGTCAGTCAGTCAGTCAGTCAGTCAGTCAGTCAGTCAGTCAGTCAGTCAGTCAGTCAGTCAGTCAGTCAGTCAGTCAGTCAGTCAGTCAGTCAGTCAGTCAGTCAGTCAGTCAGTCAGTCAGTCAGTCAGTCAGTCAGTCAGTCAGTCAGTCAGTCAGTCAGTCAGTCAGTCAGTCAGTCAGTCAGTCAGTCAGTCAGTCAGTCAGTCAGTCAGTCAGTCAGTCAGTAAGAATAGTTTTCACTGACCAAAGTGCTGTACATAGGATAGCTAAGAAATCAGAAGTAAAATGGAAAACATAAAAAGAAAAGATGCATTAATAGCTGCATCAAAAATACACATTACAAACACAGAGATTGACAGATAGACAAAGAGGCCAGAATTACACAAACAACAAATAAACAACAGCATTGAATAACACCCACTACAAAAAGAACTAGGGAATGGGCAGCTAAGAGGATGCAAAAGCCAGTGAGTAGAGGTGAGTTTTGAGCCTGGATTTAAAAGAGGAGCTAGAGGGGGCAAATCTAATGTCTGGGGGCAAACAGTTCCACAGACTTGGAGCCGCTACTGCAAATGCCCTATCACCTTTTTGTTTGAAGTGAGTCCGGGGCACATGGAGGAGACCTTTATCAGCAGATCTGAGGGACCTAGGTGCAGCGGGTGGTTTCAGAAGATCTGAGATGTAAATAGGGTCTTGACCATGCAGCGCCTTGTAGACTATTAGTAGGACTTTAAATTGGATCCTAAAACTAATGGGGAGCCAGTGTAAAGAAGCCAGGACAGGGGTAATGTGCTCTCTCTTCTTGGTACCTGTCAGCAGTCTAGCAGCTGCATTTTGTACCAACTGTAAACGCATTAATTGAGACTGGGGGAGACCAAGATAGAGGGAATTGCAGTAATCTAGCCAGGATGTAATGAAGGCATGGATGACTTTTTCTAGGTCTTCAAAGGATAAAGAAGGTTTGAGACGGGAGATCATTCTCAGCTGGAAGAAGCTATTCTTAATAACAGTACTAATCTGCTTTTTAAAGCAGAGTTCTGAATCAAGAGTGACACCTAGGTTTTTAGCATATGACTTAACGTATGGAAAGAGATGAGCAAGCTTGTTAGCCGCTGAGGATCTAGATTTGGGAGGACCAAAAATGATAACCTCAGTTTTGTCATTATTTAGCTGGAGGAAGTTGTTGGTCATCCAGCACTTAATGTCCTCAAGACAATCCAATAGTATAGTAGTGCATGAAAGTTTGTGAACCCTTTAGAATTTTCTATATTTCTGCATAAATATGACCAAAAACATCATCAGATTTTCACACAAGTCCTAAAAGTAGATAAAGAGAACCCAGTTAAACAAATGAGACAAAAATATTATACTTGGTCATTTATTTATTGAGGAAAATGATCCAATATTACATATCTGTGAGTGGCAAAAGTATGTGAACCTTTGCTTTCAGTATCTGGTGTGACCCCCTTGTGCAGCAATAACTGCAACTAAATGTTTGCGGTAACTGTTGATCAGTCCTGCACACCGGCTTGGAGGAATTTTAGCCCGTTCCTCTGTACAGAACAGCTTCACCTCTGGGATGTTGGTGGGTTTCCTCACATGAACTGCTCGCTTCAGGTCCTTCCACATTTCCATTGGATTAAGGTCAGGACTTTGACTTGGCCATTCCAAAACATTAACTTTATTCTTCTTTAACCATTCTTTGGTAGAAGGACTTGTGTGCTTAGGGTCGTTGTCTTGCTGCATGACCCACCTTCTCTTGAGATTCAGTTCATGGACAGATGTCCTGACATTTTCCTTTAGAATTTGCTGGTATAATTCAGAATTCATTGTTCCATCAATGATGGCAAGTCGTCCTGGCCCAGATGCAGCAAAACAGGCCCAAACCATGATACTACCACCACCATGTTTCACAGATGGGATAAGGTTCTTATGCTGGAATGTACTGTTTTCCTTTCTCCAAACATAACGCTTCTCATTTAAACCAAAAAGTTCTATTTTGGTCTCATCCATCCACAAAACATTTTTCCAATAGCCTTCTGGCTTGTCCACATGATCTTTAGCAAACTGCAGATGAGCAGCAATGTTCTTTTCGGAGAGCAGTGGCTTTCTCCTTGCAACCCTGCCATGCATACCATTGTTGTTCAGTGTTCTCCTGATGGTGGACTTATGAACATTAACATTAGCCAATGTGAGAGAGGCCTTCAGTTGCTTAGAAGTTACCCTGGGGTCCTTTGTGACCTCGCTGACTATTACATGCCTTGCTCTTGGAATGATCTTTGTTGGTCGACCACCCCTGGGGAGGGTAACAATGGTCTTGAATTTCCTCCATTTGTACACAATCTGTCTGACTGTGGATTGGTGGAGTCCAAACTCTTTAGAGATGGTTTTGGAACCTTTTCCAGGCTGATGAGCATCAACAACGCTTTTTCTGAGGTCCTCAGAAATCTCCTTTGTTCGTGCCATGATACACTTCCACAAACATGTGTTGTGAAGATCAGACTTTGATAGATCCCTGTTCTTTAAATAAAACAGGGTGCCCACTCACACCTGATTGTCATCCCATTGATTGAAAACACCTGACTCTAATTTCACCTTCAAATTAACTGCTCATCCTAGAGGTTCACATACTTTTGCCACTCACAGATATGTATTATTGGATCATTTTCCTCAATAAATAAATGACCAAGTATAATATTTTTATCTCATTTGTTTAACTGGGTTCTCTTTATCTACTTGTAGGACTTGTGTGAAAATCTGATGATGTTTTAGGTCATATTTATGCAGAAATATAGAAAATTCTAAAGGGTTCACAAACTTTCAAGCACCACTGTAGCTGTATGGAATCCCTAGATTTAAAGGGGAGGTACAGTTGTGTATTATCTGCATAGAAGTGAAACGAGATATCATACTTTCTAATAATGTTACCTAGGGGGAGCATATACAAACAGAAAATTACTGGACCCAAAATAGAGCCCTGCGGGACCCCATAGGAGACTGAGGCTGAGGAAAAATGACCGAGAGATACGGAAAAGGTTCTGTGTTTTAGATAGGATCTGAACCAAAGCAGTTCTAAAGGTCAATAGTAGTATTTTATAAACAATACAAAATTTGATTGGGAGCCAATGCAGTGTGGATAAGACAGGGGTGATGTGGTCATATTTTCTAGTCCTAGTAAGGACTCTTGCTGCTGCATTTTGAACTAACTGGAGCTTGTTTATGCACTTATTGGAACATCCAGACAGTAAGGCATTACAATAACCCACCTGGAGGGAACGAAAGCATGAACTAGTTTTTCTGCATCATGTAGTGACATTAAATTTCTTATCTTAGCAATATTTCTGAGATGAAAGAAAGCTATCCGGGTGATGTTATCAATGTGAGTTTCGAATGAAAGACTGGGGTCAATAATCACTCCGAGGTCTTTTACTGCTGCACATGAAGAAACAGAAAGGCCATCCAGAGTTACTGTGGAATCAGAAAACTTACTTCTAGCTGCATGTGGTCCGAGTACAAGTACTTCAGTCTTGTTTAGTTGGAACCGTTCATATACTCTGAGCCGGTTAGCCTTAAACTTGTCATTATAGTGATGTTACAGTTACCTGTCTGAGGATTAAATGTTGACATCACATGGCGCTGTTTTCATTTCTCTTTTTGGGCTCCGCTGTTTTTTTTCTGAGCAGGTTCCATCTCAGATGATGTAGATTTATGTTTTAGCCAGCTTTCTGTGTTTCTTTCCTTAAACTTAATATCACTGTTAGCTTGTCTGTGTTATGCTAGCAGGAGGTGCAGAGAGCTACAGATGTGTTCAGGGTTGAAGTCAGACAGTCAGACACAGCGGTTTCGGCCAGTCGTCCTGCAGTAAGCACCGCTGTAGACGTTGGTTGAACATTAATCTACATTGCTGTAAATGTGTGCGGGAATTTCCCGCATTATAAATGTTGGATTTGCAGGAATCAATTAAATTGTGTGCAATACCCGCAATGAAATTCAGGCCCTGAGACAGTACTGATAAATAAATTCACAGTAACATTATATTAATAATAATAATAATAATAATTATGGCGGCACGGTGGTGTAGTGGTTAGCGCTGTCGCCTCACAGCAAGAAGGTCCGGGTTCGAGCCCCGTGGCCGGCGAGGGCCTTTCTGTGCGGAGTTTGCATGTTCTCCCCGTGTCCACATGGGTTTCCTCCGGGTGCTCCGGTTTCCCCCACAGTCCAAAGACATGCAGGTTAGGTTAACTGATGACTCTAAATTGAGCGTAGGTGTGAATGTGAGTGTGAATGGTTGTCTGTGTCTATGTGTCAGCCCTGTGATGACCTGGCGACTTGTCCAGGGTGTACCCCGCCTTTCGCCTGTAGTCAGCTGGGATAGGATCCAGCTTGCCTGCGACCCTGTAGAACAGGATAAAGCGGCTAGAGATAATGAGATGAGATGATAATAATAATAATTATTATTATTATTATTATTATTATTTTATTTAACACTGGTACAATCACATGTAGAGAGAACTTTTGTCACTCTTAAGCTTTTAAGTTCGGTTATTTTTTTTTTCTCCAAGCAGCAGCCATTTATCTGCAGCTTCACGCAACACACAGCAGAAATGCGTGGAGATATTAGTACTGAGTAGGTTACAGCGATAGTTCACGCAACACGTGGTATTTTTTCATAATTAGTCGGTAAACTCGGCAGTCTTAAGCAGGCTGGAAAATGCACACTTATATCTACAGTTAAAATATTTCTCCATGTAGTATTTCAGTGTTCTGTCAAACTGACTAGCTAGATTCTGACCTAATATTTTGATATGCTAACTAGCTACGGTAGCTAGTTAGATGTTAGATGTTAGCACAGGACCCAACTCGCCAAGTTTAAATTCCTAATTCTAAATGTTTAGACAAAAGTTAGGTTCGAATGCTAATACAACAAGTAAATATATCATACCTCTTAATGTAGCAATGGTCTCTTCATCGAGTTGATCCATATTCCAAGACTGAGATGATGATGATGATGATGATGATGATGATAAATTGATCGCTGCAGTCTCCTCGTGTGACTAAATGGCGTTGTGGACATGTTAGGGCTTGTACCATTGGGACTATACCATTTCCCAGGGTGGGGGGCTATGTTTGCTTGCCAATTTTCTTATCAAAACTAAATTTTCTATGATCTTTGTACTTCAAAATACTAATATTTAATCCTGTAGTGGCATATTTGTATGCCGTATCTGATGGAGAACTCATGAAATCACACCCTTTATTTTCTGCCCAGCCCTCTGCCTTACAGAATTCTTTACTCCGATGACACTGATCTTTGCAATTCACTTGGGTCTTATGCTTCCAAGAATAAGGTGGTAATGTTTTATTATACACTAGCAAACATACATCAAAACTGGCTGCAATTCACCTACTCGCCATTGCAAAGAAGAGCGAACTCTCTGAATGTGGAGTTGATGGAATTTTGGGAAGGTTGAATGAGGACCTAGTAAGGCTGTATGAAGGTGTTAAAATTCAAACTGGGAATGGTGAATGTGAAATATATGGAGCAGTAGTTTCAATATGTGGTGACACTTTAGCTCAGCATGAGCTTTGTGGATTTAAAGAAGGTGTTGAGTTTGCATATAGTAAATGTCGACAGTGTGAATGTTCATTTGAGGACATGCAATTGCATTTTAATGAGGATGACTTTGAGAAAAGAACACTGGAGAGACATCTCCGTCAGTGTAGTGATATTGAGAAGGCTAATACTGAACATCTCAGAAGCATCCTAAAAACTACTTTTGGTATCAATAGAAGGAGCAAACTCGTAGAATTCCCAGCTTTTAACCTGATCCAACAAACACCTCAAGATATTGTGCATATAATTCTTGAAGGCATTGTGCCTTTAGAAATAAAGTGTGTGATGAAACACTTAGTTCTGTTAGGACAACTTGACTTGGATGTTTTCAATACTGCATTACTTGGATTCCCCTACTCTCCACTTGATATCAGAGACAAACCAAGCCCTGTAGCATACAGCACATTAGCTTCCAATGACAATAAATTAAGGCAGTCCTCAGGGCAAATGATTGTTCTACTCAAAATTCTGCCATTTCTGATTGATAAAGTTAAAGGTAGTGAATACTACACAATCATTCTTGAGCTCATAGAAATTGTTCAAATTTTGTTTGCCCCTGTTATTGGTTTAGACCATTAACAAATTGAAAACACTCATTGACCAGCACTTAAAACATATGAAGGACCTTTTCCAGATAACAATATCACTCCAAAGCAACACTATTTAATTCATGTCCCATCCCAGATTAAGCTACTGGGACCAATGATTCATCACATGTGCATGAGATTTGAATCAAAGCATTGCTTTTTCAAACAGTGGGTTTCAAAACTAAATTTTAAAAATGTTTGCAAGTCTCTAATTAAGTATAATCAAATGTATGAATGTTGCCATAATATAAATCCTTCTGAACACCCAATTTTCTCAAGTGATCATACATTGGGACAAACATCAGAAATAACTGACATGTCATACTTAAAAGAAAAGATGAGAGCCTTCTTTGGAAATGATGAGGTAAAACATGCAGTGTCTGTAAGATGGATTAATCTAAATGGCAACAAATATATCCAGGATAAATCATTAATTGTGAGTGGTGTTAATAATGATTTGCCTGAATTTGGACTAGTGAGAAATATCTATTTGATAAATTCATCTTTGTATTGTTTTGAGCTCCAGCCATACAACACCATTTGTCATGATGGTGATTATATGGCATATAAAATAGAGATCCCAAACTTGGCACAAGCAACTGAACTGAAATCTGTTGATAGCCTGGTAGATTTCACTCCATATTACAGCTTTACTCACAAGGATATGGTATATGTGCCAATGAAATACTACCTTGTGGATGTGATTGAACTGCACAAAGCCTCACCTGATGTAGGCCTATTGTAAAAGCCACTGTGTTTCATGTCAGTGTAATTTGATTAGCAAACTTGTATGCATTCTTGACACTTTCATATGTTTTGACATGTGATCAAATTGCCTTTTCACACTTTTTTGCAAGAAAGACAAATAGTTCAGCAATCTCATGAGACTTAGCTGAGTTTGTGTAGCATTCAATTGCAAATTAATTGCTCAGAGTTTTGAGTAAGGTTCTTCAGGTTGATCTTAAGGTTGATCTTGCACTTTGTTTTGATATATTTCTGCTATTAGCTGTAACTCTTAAATGGTATACAGTCATGGAAACTTTTGAAACTTTTTTTGTAAAAAGAGAGGTTTCAGCAGTAGTTGTGTTAAGCTGCATTGTCATATTTGTAATGTTTTCAAAGCCAGTGAATAAATTACAACAAACAACAATAACAACAAAATGTTTTATCATTGTCATTTCTTATCATTTTTATTTTAAGAATAGCCCTGTCTTAAAATAAGGAAAACACTCTTGTGCCTTTGCTTGAATAATCTGTAATCTATTGCCTTACCTTGTTACTGGTTAAATACAGCTTGATATTAGCTGGAAAAACTTAAGAAAAAGTGAGATATATTTTCTTAAAATAAGACATTTTTTTCTTATGTAAAAAATGCTTGAAAAGATTATTTTTCTATTTAGACAAAAAAATAAGTCTAATTTTCTTGAAACAAGTCTTTTTTTTTACTTTCTTAGATATCAGATTTTCAGACATCCCAACCTGCAGAAACTCATTTCAGGGAGATGCCGCATGACTTTTTTCCCATCAGCGGGGCGGGGCAGGGGGGGATGAGTTTCTGCAGGTTGGGATGTCTGTAAACCAATCAGGATGCTCTTTGTCTAGCATGCGCTACATAAACAGGCGCACACGCAGACTCTCCATATGCGCGATGCAGACATTAATGTTGCGCGTGCACGCTCTTGCTCGCTTGCTCTAGATTCCGGGAGATATTCTCCAATTTGCGGGCATCAGGGAGCCACTATCAATATGCGGGAGACTCCCGGAACTTCCGGGAGACTTGGGATGTCTGGTTTTTGCAGTAAACTCACAACCACTCAATGACTGAGTCATGAACGAATCTCAGCCAGCACCACAGCTGTAAAAGTACAAATGAAACAAAGTGTCACTAAAACAGAATTCTATTGGAGGAAAATTTACAGTTTTTAATGAATAAGACTTCATGTGTTAAAGTTCTTTGGTTTATTAACCTTCTGCTCTTTGGCGTTGCTCCTCAGACTTCTGTTGTGGTTTATTCTTACAGCAACACCTGAGTGCTGCTAAGAGAATGATAACCAATATCATCAGGGTAAAACCTGTAATCTGAAACGAAAAAAAGGATTAGTAAGATGAGCAAATATTTAAGCCAATACATAAGTGAACAACTAATATGTATTATTTTAGAGGACTGTAAGATGTTTTTCAAACACAGTTTGCTTTATTTGTTACATTGCTTTGACCCCATATCCAGTCACTCATTCACACAGTAACACAGGTACACTCCTCACACACAGTGTGTTTTTCTGGTCTTTTTCTTCATGATATCATACACACTGCCTACACCCAGCAGGAACAAGTCAAAGACAGGAAGCTGTTTTTAAGAATGTTGGAATCCATCCATCTGTTGTCTGTAGACGCCTATCCTGTACAGGGTCACAGGAAAGCTGGAGCCTACCCCAGCTGACTACGGGCGAAAGGCGGGGTTCACCCTGGACAAGTCGCCAGATCATCGCAGGGCTGACACATAGACACAAACAACCATTCACACTCACATTCACACTTACGTTCAATTTAGAGTTACCAGTTAACCTAACCTGCATGTCTTTGGACTGTGGGGGAAACCGGAGCACCCGGAGGAAACCCACGCAGACACGGGGAGAACATGCAAACTCCGCACAGAAAGGCCCTCATCGGCCACTGGGCTCGAACCCAGGACCTTCTTGCTGTGAGGCGACAGCGCTAACCACTACACCACCGTGCCGCCCATGTTGGAATCTTGTTTGAAAGTTATTATTAGTGTTTGATTAAAACATGTTGGTGAACTCAGAACTCACCTGAGATATGGACATCAACTCCAGAGTCCTCTGCTGTGTCTCGATCTCCAAGGTTTCATTTCCAATCGGCTTGCACCATTTTCCAATCCCAAAAGTGTTAGATTTAGTGAACACACCATCCCAGTCTGACCATGCACAAGCCACATATCGACCATCAATGAAAAAAAGGGACAGCCAGATTAATACAGTGAGAATAGAGTAGAACCTTCTTTGTTTATTTCTGGAGTTACACACCCCTTCTTCATTCTCTACCACCTCTTCATTCTCTGTTGATGGTGACAGATCCACAAACAACAATGTAAAAATTAAGCAACCAAGAGCAGGGACAAGAAAGTACAAAAAACAAATCACATGGCTGTAGCTCCTTTTGCAAGGACAAACAAAATAATCATCCAGGATGTTCTCCAGAGCCAAGAGAATAAGATTGAACACCCCAAAACGTCCCAAACGTTTCTTCTTGAGCTCATCAAAAAATTTCATGGTGACAGTCAGAGACGACTTGATGTAAATGAGACTTCTTCAGTCTGTTGTAATAATCTAACATTTGTTTTATCACTGCTCTCTCATATATCCTGCTGTGTCATTCATTACTCCTCCCCTTATATACTGAAGGATGTTCGAACGAAGTGTATCACAGGGGAGGAGACATGAGAAAATGAAACCTCACAAAGATTCTTCATTTGTCCTGAAAAAAGCAATGTGATAAAGATTTGAAAAAACTACATCACACCTACATCAGTTATTAAACCCCCAGCAGTGCATTATTAACCAACTATTAAAAGTGCATGATATTCTGTAGGTTTCTGAAGAGTTCACTTTCAACTCTGATATTCATTTTCAATCTTCAACTCCTTAATCAGATCATCCATCCATCCATTATCTGTAGCCGCTTATCCTGTTCTACAGGGTCGCAGCTTAATCAGATCACTGATCTAATTTTTCCAGTTCACACTCAGACTTGTTATCCACCCTGAGATTCATTCTTTCCCTTCAGGGGATGAAAAACACCCCCAAAAACTATAACATAACTACCAGAAGGGACTGTGACATAGAGAAAACTTGTGATTGTAAATGGGAACACAAGCACAGCCTTAATGGTGATGCATCATTCTCTCCAAAGCAAATAGCAAAATATGGAAAATACTCCAAACCTCCCCAAATATTTCAGCTTAACTTTAGTGAAAGAAAAAGCCATGGTGACATGAGAAAGATGTTTAAGTGTAAGTAATTATTGTCGATATTTGAGCTTCCTGTTTTCATTGTCTTCTCATTGTATCAGTCTCTTGCCATACCTTCAGTGCAAGACCTCAAATATTTACACAGGAATCAGCAAGAACTGAAACTTCAGCGTGCTTTATTTAGCACCTATACACATGGTTACAGTGGACATCATCACACCATCCAGTTCATGAAGAAGCACCTTTTTTAAAAAAGGAATAAAAATACTTTGTCAGTCTGCAGGCCCACCTCGGGCCCACCTCGGGCTGCGTGCGCGCTGAGTGAGCTCCAGCACACGCTCCATGAACAAGGCGCACCTGAACTCAATTAGAGAACTACTGTATGTGTTTGGCTATTTAAGGACTACGCTGATGCAATTGCATCGTGAAGAATTATGCTACGTTAAGTACGCATTATCGAGCCTTTCTACCCTTGTTCTTGTTTTTCTGGTTTCTCAATTCTTGTTCCTGTTTCTAGTTCTTGTTCTCACCTAGCCTCTGACATACTGTTTGCGCCTCGACCGACCCTTTGCCTGTTTTCACGTTTCTGATCTTGCCTGCCGTTTTGAACTGTTTGCGTTTGTATGTGTTTTATGCACTTTGTGTATATATTGCAGTGTATTAAACTGAACACTTCTGCACATACATCCGCCTCCCTCGCGTACCTGACTCACTTTCTGTTTTAATTACATATGAACTAGTTTTGAAATACTAAGGTTCTACAGTTGTTCAAAAGCTTACCAAGTCACATTTCTATTAATAAATTGTGATCACCCATTCTGTATTTTGTGAGAACTTTCTTTCAGGTTCATGTTGTTCAGATATTCAGCTAATTCTATTTTTCTGTTTAATATTTAGTTGACAAGACAGACAAGAATGAAATTACAGCTGAACAGTTCAGTGAAAACAGACTCTGGCAAAGTTCATGGTGAACTCCAGTGGGGATGTGACAGAGCCCCCCACACCATCCTGAGGTGCTCATTCTGGGAGCAGATCTTCTTGTAAGGCACCCTCTGGGGCAGGGCCCTAGTGTTTCTGGGTGTCTGGCATGAAAATCCCAGATGAACGTGGGGGCTCAGATGTTCTTCTGGTACATATCCCTTCCAGTTCACTAGGTACTCCAATTCCACTTTTCTTTCTGCAGGAGTTCAGGAGGGTTTTAATTGTCTAAGCCTGTTTGGCTGTTGATGTCCAAGGGCTCAGGGGGCATGGTAGAAGAATTGTTGGAAGCCAATGGGCCTGGACTGACCAACTTGAGCTGGAAGACATGAAAGTAGGGGGCTACTGTGTCTGTGTAGGTCCAGTTTACTGTAAATGTTACCTTGATAATGTTGCCGGCCTCATGCCTAGGGGTACCTGGGCCTGTGACAAACCTGCTGTCTGACTCTGATACAGAATAGAAAAGACAAACATGTTCAGCTGGTGTTAACTTCATGGCAGGAGAATTTATTCTTCCTTGTAAACATACTTCAAGTATCGACATATCTGTTGTACTAAATGGCCTTGGCTTCAGTCCTGTTTTATGTAACATAGCCACTTAACTACATTGTGCTAAAATAGCAATAATTCCTTCACATGTTCATTTACATTAACAAAACAGTAACTCAATTAAGCTACTTGAACCCATTCAACATGTTCACATTACTTCAGTATTCCCAGGAAACTTTTGGGAATTTGTATTGAAACAAGTCCAATTTTTCATTGTCCCCTACACTGACCTTCCACGTCTCACATCCGTACAGTAACACAGGCTTGACTAATGTGCTGTAAAGTCAGATCTTAGTCCTCTTGCTGTACCTCTTTGAGCCCCAAACCTTCCTGAGCCTACCAAACATTGACTAGCCTGTTCTGCATGTCCTTTTCAGTTCCTCCTTCATCACTCACTGTAGCACCAAGATACACAAAGTCTCTGACTTCCTTTATCTCCTCGCCATCCCTGAACTTGATCCTGCCATCACAGTCTTTAAGGTTGATCTTAAAGACTTCAGTCTTCTTGCTGATCTTTAAGCCAATTCTACTAGCTGTCTGATAACTTAGTTGTTTTCCTCTGCATCTTGTTTAATGTTGTGGAGATGAGTGCAATATCATCCGCAAAGTCAAGGTCTTCCAACTGTTCCATCATCTTCCATTTTATGCCTGTGTTGGCTGTCTCTTTTGTTTGTCTCATTACCCAGTCAATTGCTAATAAGAAGAGGAATCCTGACATCACAGCCTTGTTTCACGCAGGTTTTAACTTTCAACCAATCTGATGTTTTCCCATTGTCAAGGACAGCACTTTCGGCATTGTCCTAGAGTAGTTTTATGACCTTAATTATCTTCTCTGGGATTCCATAAGATCTCATAATGTCCCAAAGGCTGTCTCTGTGAAGTGAATCAAATGCTTTCTCAAAGTCGATAAAGTTGATTAATAGGGGAGCTTGCCATTCGCATGCTTGCTCTATTATATTACGCAGAATAAAGATCTGTTCAGTGGTGTTCTGCCCTTCTAAGAATCCTGCTTGCTCGGGTCTTAATCTAATACCTGTACTATCCTTCATTCGCCTGATGAGAATCTTGCCAAGCACCTTACTGGTAATTATCAGAAGTGTGATGCCTCTCCAATTGCCACAGTCTCCTAAGTTGCCTTTCTTTGGTATCTTTACAATCAATCCTTGGTCCGGAATCTTCTCTTCATCCCATATGATTTTAATGAGCTCATGTAACTTCATTGAAGATGTTTGTAAATCTGCCTTTAAGAGCTTGGCTATAATGCTGTCTACACCGCCTGACTTTCCATCCTTAAGAGCTGCAATTCCAAGTCTTACTTCCTCTAAGCTGATCGGTTCTATACTAATGCTTTCAATCTCTGGTGTTAAATTTGTATTAATTTCTATGGGGTTCTCAGGTGGATCTCAGTTGAGAACTTCCTTGAAGTGCTCCTTCCACCTTTCTAGTTATGTTTTCCTCGGTTAAGATGTTGTTATGTTTATCCTTGACTGTGGCATTGCTGTGACACTTGTCATTGCAGATGTTCTTGGTGATCTCAAACAAGGTCTTCATATTGCCATTGTCCGCTGCTCTTTGGGCCATGTTCATCTGGTTATCCATCCAAGAGCTTTGATACTCTAATACTTAAGTTTACTTCCTTATCCTTTGCTCTGTACTTTGCCCTTAGTTGTTGCTGTATTCTCTCAAACGTTTCATTGACCAACCTATACAAACAACCTTATAAGGTGCATGTTCCACTCTTAAAATCTAGCATGTGCACTATTTTTAAGGGATATTTACCAACCTGTGATACAGAATAGAAGAGACAAACACGTTCAGCTGGTGTTAACTTCACAGCAGGAGAATTTATTCTTCCTCCGTGTGTGTTTGTGTGATATTCTATACCACGCCGCATAATGTGCCATCTAGTGACCAGTTTTAGTATCGCAAGTGTAACAAGTATAGCACAGTGAAATTGGTCTTTACTCACTGCTTAGGATACAATAAAAATAAAATTATATATATATATATATATAAGTGCTGTCAAAAATGTTGCATTATTAACGCGTTAACTTGACTCAATTTTAACGGCGATAATTTTTTTTATCGTGAGATTAACGCTCTGTGACATGATGCCACGCCCCGCACAGCCAGAGTCCTCTGCCCTCCCCCGAAGAGCCACGGTGCTCCGATCGTTTTCCCATCGGCGGCTCCAGCCCCACTTTGCAGTGGCTGTGACAAGACGTGTTATGCTCTGCAATAAAAATAATAAAAAAAAAACATTGGTACAACCAGTGTTCGAACTATGCCGATATTTTCGGGGGGTCCCTTTTTTTTCCCTTGGGGGGGGGGGCTTGCGCTTGTCTCAGAGCGCGGATCTCCGATCGCGCGCTCACTTCGGATATGCAAATGCTTCCCGTTACACACAATTGCTATGTCAATAAACATCATTTTGCCAATATTTTAGAGACCCCCCAACATTTCCCAAATCATGTTTTCAAGGGATCTCATGTCTGTTTCAGGGGATCTCGGATCCCCCGAGTACCCCCGTAGTTCGAACGGTGAGCAAGCCCATTCACTTTTTTATGCTGATAAGAGAATTACAATGGTTTTTCATATGACAAAAATGTGTGATTAAATTGAGATTAATCGCGAGTTAACTATGACAGTCGCGACATTAATCGCGATTAAATATTTTAATTGCTTGACAGCACTAATATATATATATATATATATATTGTAGGTGGAATTGGGATTAATTAAATTATAAATTATGTAATAATTGATAATTAAATTAATCAATTTATAAATAAAGATCAGTCTCATAAAATCTTAAATTATTAATCTTAATACTCACCGTGAATGGTTACATTCAAGATTAATGGTAGCTCTGTATTAGATGGGAAACCCAGTTGTATACAAAAGCTAAATTCTGAAGGAAAAAGGAGTTCTAAATAGTTGACCTTGTGAATAAACAACAGGAACAAGTAAAATGCAATTCAATTTTATTAGCTTTTATTTGTCTACTACTCACTAATAATAATAAACTCAAAATACATTCAATGTCGGCAAAGGTAATAACAAGACAAAACAATGGAACAATTACACCTGGACTATAAATTTGAGGGAAAGAGAGAGAGAAAGAGATAGAAGGAAAAAGAAAAGAATCCCTTGTGTGTGCGTGTGTGTGTGAGGCTAGGGCAAGCCGATGCGTGTGTGTGTGTGTATCTGTGGGCAGATGCTAACGACTAGCCACTCTGGCAATGCTTAAACAAAATGGCGGTCAGTGCCTAGGTGTCGTATCACAGGTAACTCAATGAGGAAGGTATCAAAAGGGCGTCGGAAAAATGGCGCCTGCAGGCCTAGTCGAGAACACAAGCCTACGAGCTAGCGTATCACCCTGAGGTAGCTAGCAATCAGTTGCTAAGGAGAATCTGACCACGTTACAGCTGGATCCAAACACTGTACTTAACAACAATTTCCAACAGACTATCTAGGCAAAGAACTCAACGCGAGAGAGAGAGAGAGAGAGAGAGAGAGAGAGAGAGTGTGTATATGTGTGTAATAGGTGTTGGATGGAGAGGACTAGGCCTTGTAGCGGTCTAGCCTCGGAGCTTAAAATAACAAACTTGTCGCTGCGCTGCTAATCAGATAGGGAAGCTAGCAATGGAGTTAAGGAAAGATATCATGCAAGATACCCTGTCTAACAAGTTCAAAGAAAAAAAACAGAACCAAAACAAACAATAAAAACAAACAAACACCTTCCGTGTCTGAGCGGGTATGCTAAATAGCTCAAAGCTTAAACATGACCCTAACAACCATCTGAATAAGCTACAAATTAAAAGTTTTCCCAAGTGCCTACTCAATGCGATGGAAGTTCTTTCTCCGATGTCCGCGCTGAGGGTCGCAGTCCGAGGAGAGGAGGTTAGCGGCGCGTTGCGTCCAACCGCGGCTAACGAAGCAGGGAGATGGAGGCCTAGCTGGCCCACGGTGCTTCAGGAGAAACCTCCGGTGATGCGTCGACGAGAAAAAGCTGAGAGGAGCGAAGCTGTCCGCAAATGCCTCTTAGCGTGGAAAACTACTTAACTGTAGTTAAACTTTGCAAAGGTTAGAATCAAAACCACTATAATCGCTGAAACTTAGCGGGTCGTTCAAAAGTTCGGCCGAAACTAATTTGAACAGGCTGTTCTCAGACAATAGCGGTTAGTCTCAACACTGTAGGCGAGCGTGCCAACAGTCCGTCCGACCACTCCAGTAGCCAGAACACGAGAGGACGAATCGAGGCGCTCTCGATACAGTTAAAGCAGTTCCACTTCACGTCACATCCGGGTGGAGCGCGCAAGGAATTGTGGGATCATTATAGGGGGCGCTGGCGAGTTACCAACAATATATATATATATATATATATATGGGTGTCTGTTTTTAAACACATTTAACTTCTTTAATCATGAACTGTGCCCAGTCCCATAATGAACTGTAATGTCTTTTAATACCATTCTTTATTCCTGTATACAGTTTTAACCCTTTACACGCTCCCTTGTTTTTTTTTAATATCTCCTGACATTTGCTATATGTGAGAAGTGTACTTGAGTCTGTAACTTGTCAACATGCCTGAGTGAAGCAGTTGTATTAGTAAGGGTGTGGAGGTGTGAAGTATGGGAGGGGAACAGCACCAAGATAACTTGGGAGAGGGTAGCTTGGCAGTAATGAGTGTACCCCTGCATTCCACTGCTGGTAAGATGGCTGTCCCAGCATGCCATAGGTGAACATCTCTTTTGGCCTGGCTGTCTATTTGGATCTTCTGACCAACTCCGCCTCTACTTGGTGTCAAGTCAAGTCAAGTTTATTTGTATAGTGCTTTTACCAATAAACATTGTCGCAAAGCTGCTTTACAGAATTTGAACGTGTAGCACCGGTATCACACCACTTACTGCACCACTGGACCAGTTCTAGGTTCTAAGGAGTGGGGAGCAAAAATAATTACACCAGAGACCGTTGCTTTAAATACAAAAGGCCAGCAATTTACTGAATGCAAAAACACACATATAAAATACAGTACACAAAGCAAAAATACCCTGCAGGTTCCCAATATTGAGGTAAGTACAATAAATGAAAAGGTATTTCACTCTTTCTTTTTGTTCTTTAGTTCACCTAGTTTATTTTAGTAAAGCTAATCTAAGTTAGTTAGACCAGTCTCTTTTTCCTAGGTTGCACCTATTTTAGAATTCCTATTTTTCTTCCTGAGTTAACTCTTTTTTCTGGTAAGAGAATACCTTCAATTACACAATCAAATCAAAGTGGACCATAATCATTTCAAATCACATTCACAAATATAAACTCAATATGAAAATAAAAGTATGACACTTTCAGTTCAAGTCCAAATGTGAGTTCAAGTGTTAAGTTCAATTCAATCCAAAAATAATAATTCAATCAGTTCTCAGTTCAGTTCAACTCCTGATACTCCTACCACTCTGGCAGCGAGTCACCATACGCGGAAGATCCCTTCATTAATGCGATGGAGAAGATGAGTTGAAGGTCTGGATCTGGCTCGCCATCTTGAATCCCACCTGTGCATGTGCACGCCCGCACACTGCAGACCAATTCTCGCTCTGACCGAACTTCAAACCAAGCAAAAAAACCTGACCAAAACTGGTGTGGCTTAACTCTCATAAAATCCCCGTCAGTTCCCGACTAGGTAAGTTATGATTTTCAACCTCAAAATCAACTTTTCACTCCTTTTTCTGCTTATTAATCACTGCTCATTTTCTCTGATTTCTCCTCTGCTCTCTCCCTCAGGTCTTGCACCACTGAGGTGCTGCGTCTAGCGCCACAAGTCCCTTAAAGGGGCAGTGACATGAATTTTCTGTCAGCATACTTTTAATCTTAAACATTAAATTATTGTTGTATTAACATTTTTAATTAACTCTGATGAATTAATTTACATTAAATGGATCACTTTTAACTTTTAAACTTATTTATCCAGCTTTTAAACTATTTATTCTTATTTATGTCATATTTTAACATGGGTTACATCCTCCCCTCTTTACCTAATGCACGTCCCTGTGCATTTTGAATCTATACTGTCATAACTCTAGGGGTTTTTGGAAAGCTAGGTTCTTCAAGGGAGTCTGTAAACACATCACTCAAGGTTTGAAATAAAGACTGAACTATTGTAACCAACGGGTTTCCTAGCTCTAGATAAGTCAGTCTTTTAGGCACCTTTCTGTCTCTGATGGGTCTTCTCGAACAGTTGCTTTCCGTCTGGATGTCAGTTTGGTCCATAACACTTGTGTTGTCTTTTCCCTCCTGAGCAGATTGAGTAGAAGGATGGGCATTATCCAGGTTTTCCTCAGGTAGGTTTCCAGTTTCCTGTCCAGCGGTTGAGTTGCTCTCTTCAGGATCAGGTAAGTCGTTGTTTCCAGGGTCAGTTAAGTCTTTCTCTTCAGGATCAGGTAAGTCATAGTCTGTGGGATCAGGTAAACCTCTTTCTCCCTGGATTCAGGTAAGTTCAGGTCACAAGTCCCTACTGGAGAATCCTCGGGGAAAGCTTTGGCTATGTCTGAAGGATCTTGCTCAACAGCAGTCAACTCTTTGGAAGGTTCCGGTTCAATCCTTTCAGGTAAGTGTTCCGTGGGTTCAGGAGTAAGGTCAAAACCTAGTGTTTCCACCCTTAGGTTTCATAGCGATATTCCTCAGAGTCAGATTGGGATTCATCCCCATCAGTTCCATCTGAACAGCCATTTGTAGGATGTTGTCGAGTTCTTGGTCACCTCACAGCCTTTGGTGGGTTAGTTTCACTTTCGATTGAGGTCACAGGAAGGAAACCGCATGGCAGCAGGAGGTCACGATGAAGAGTTCTTTGTGGACCATCTCTTGTCTCAAGCCTCACAACATACACTGGGACATCTCCAGACTGTCTCAGGACAACATATACATCAGACTCCCACCTGTCGGCTAACTTGTGCTTGCCTCTAAGATGGACATTTCAAACCAAGACTCTGTCATCTTCTTTCAAGGTGAAGTCAACAACATGCTTGTCAAACCTCACTTTGTTCTGATTGGCTGTCTTTTTAACATTCTCAGCTGCTACTCTGTAACTGTCTTTGAGTTGGGATTTCAGATTATGGACATATTGCGAGTGTGAGCCTGGCTGATGATTGACTGGTAGGCCAAAGGCTAGGTCAACTGGCAACCTTGGCTGATGTCGAAACATCAACTCGTAAGGGGTAAAGTCGGTTGTCTCGTTCTTAGTACAATTATAAGCGTGTACGAATGGCTTGATGTACTCCCGCCAGTGACTCTTTTTCTGATTCTCAAGGGTTCCCAACATGTTGAGCAAGGTCCTGTTGAACAGTTCTACAGGGTTCCCTCTTGGATGGTAAGGGGTGGTTCTTATCTTTTGAGTGCCAATGAGCTCACATGGTTCTTTTATTGTTCGGGACTCAAAGTCAGGACCTTGGTCACTGTGGAGTTTTTCAGGGATGCCATAATGGATGAAAAAGTGGTCCCACAGGCTCTTGGCCACTGTCCTAGCTTTCTGATTTGGGGTGGGGGCTGCCACTGCATATTTTGTAAAATGGTCGGTAATGACCAGAATGTCTTTGGTGTTACTGGAGTCCGGCTCCACACTGAGAAAATCCATGCATACAAGTTCGAGTGGTCTTGTAGCGACGATGTTGGCGAGTGGTGCGGCTTTCTCGGGCATGGTCTTACATCGTATGCAGCAGTTGCAGGTTTTGACCTTAGCTTCCACCTCGGCTGACATTTTGGGCCAATAGAAACGCTTCCGGACGAGGTCTAGGGTCCGCTCTGTGCCCATGTGACCCATGTCATCATGGAGGCCCTTGAGGACAAGGGATCTCAGGGCTTCAGGGAGCACAACCTGGTAGTGAGTCTGGGTACCCTCTTGCCACCTGCGATATAAGACGCCACTTAAGACCTCAAGTTTGTTCCACTCTCTTAATAAGAGACCAACCTCAGGAAGTCCCTTCCTCAAGGATGGTGGGGGTTTCTCTCCTGACTCCACTTGCCTGAGGACTTCATGGATGCAGGGATCAGCATTTTGCTTGTCTCTTCATTCAGCTGGTGCTAACGAAGGGACAACAGGTAAGCCACCAAGCTGATCCTCCTCTTTAAAGCTTTGTGGGAGAGCCTTCAGATGATGGGCAAGTGACACAACCAAGGTGGTGCTGGGTGATGTCTCCCCAGAGTGATTGTTGATCACTTGGTGGACCAAGTGCTTCTCACAGATGGCTTTGATGGTGTTTTCATTCAGGTGTACATAATCAGCCTCTGACAAGTGTCTTTTTGTGAATTGTCATATCCTCTCCAACTCTTTTGATGATGTGTCATCAGATACTCTGCTGTGAGGACGCCTGGACAGCCCGTCCACATCTTGATTTTACTTACTGGCTCTGTACTGTAGCTGGAAATCAAACGTTGACAGAGCGGCCAACCATCTGTAGCTCGTGGAGTCGAACTTAGCAGAGGTAAGAATGTATGTTAATGGGTTGCTATCAGTGACAGCAAGGAATGTGTTCCCGTACAGGTAATCTTGGAATTTCTCTGTTACTGCCCACTTAAGGGCAAGGAATTCTAATTTGTGTGCAGGATCCCTGGACTCACATTTCAACAGACCTCGACTTGCATAAGCAACAACTTGTTTCTGTCCCTGTTGCTCCTGGTAGAGGGCAGCACTGAGGCCCGAGGTGCTCGCATCTGTATGCAAAATGTAGGGGAGCTTGGGGTCAGCGAACCCGAGGATGGGTGCGGTTGTCAGCCTTTCGATTATGGTGTTGAACGCTGCCTGGCAAGCAGGCATCCATCTGTCACCAAAGGTGTCCTTTGGGTTGAAGTACTTCTCAGGGTTCACTGTGGTTTTAGTGTGCTTTCTCAGCGGCAGATAGCCAGCAGTGAGCTCGTTGAGTGGCTTCACAATCTTTGAGTAGTCTTTTATGAACTGATGGTAATAACCGCAGAAACCCAGGAAGGTTCTTAGTTCTTTCAAGTTGTTTGGTTTTGGCCAGGTTTTTAATGCTGCTACTTTGTCAGGATCGGTTTCGATGCCTTTTTCAGAAATGATGTGGCCAAGGTACTTTACAGAGGTTTGGAAGAACTTGCACTTCCCTGGTGACAGTTTCAAACCAAACTCTTTCAATTGGTTGAGCACGCGCATCAACCTTTCCTCGTGTTCCTCCAGTGTTGAGGAGAAGACGATGAGGTCATCAAGAAAGACTAGGGCTTGCTTCAAGTTCAACTCTCCCATACAATGCTCCATAAGCCTCTGGAATGTGCTAGGGGTGTTAGTTATCCCCTGAGGCATCCTGTTGAACTCGAAGAATCCTTGTGGGCAGACGAATGCAGTTTTGTGTTTGTCTGCTTCCTCCATCTCTATTTGATAGAAGCCTGATTTGAGATCGAGCACTGAGAATCACTGGGACCCGATCAACACCAAGAAGGACTCTTCCAGATTAGGTAAGGCATATGAATCTTTTACTGTTTGAGTGTTTAGGTTTCTGTAGTCTATGCAGAATCTGATGTCGCCATTCTTTTTCCTGATGACTACAATCGGCGAGGAGAAAGGTGACTCCGATTCACGGATGACTTCTGCATCAAGGAGTTGCTGGAGATGGGTACACACAGCCTCTATGTCCTGGGGGTGTATAGGTCTTGGCCTATGTTTGAATGGCATCTCATTAATAAGGGTTATGTGGTGTTTTATTTTGTCAGTGTGACTAAAATCAAGTTTGTGCAGTGCAAACACCTCCGGCATGGAACTCAATTTCTCTGTTATCCTCTCTTTCCACTCACTGGGTACAGGAGAGTCAGTGAAGTCAAAGTTGAGATTTGGTCTTTGGTCAGGTTTTGTGGGGGAGTCTGAGTCAGGGGTCTTGACAGGTTGAACACTCTTGACAGCATGTATCTCTGCTATCACAGCCTTTGGAGACAGGTTGATGTCATGGTGTGACTCATTCTTGAGCACCACTGGTATGCAGCATGGTAGCTTTGGTGGTAGACTTACCAGGCTATCTGTCACCAGGATGCCACCTGGCAGGGAAGCTGACTTTGGTGACTCTACCATTACCCACTTTCCAACATCATGTGTCCTGCAGCTCACTGATCCTTCAAGGACCTTGGTCTGTCCAGCTGCAATGGTCTCCAAGTCTCTACTATGAAGCCTCACCTCTCCCAGACTGGAATCAACGGACTGTCTTTTCCTGATTTCAAGGGTCTTTAAGACGACTTTGTAGTCATAAGGAAGAGACTCATAGTTCTGGGGTGCAATGTCTACATACTTTTCATAAAGAACATCCAAAGTATTTGTACCTATAAGCACTGATGACAACATGGAGCGCATGTCAGGTACAACCAAAACCAGTGTGGGTACCTCAATGTCCGCTCCAAGCAAACTCTTTGGGAATCTGATGGTGGCCTGAACATAACCAAGGTAAGGTATGCTTTGACCGTTGGCTCCTTCCACTTCAAGCAGGTCATTCAAGGAATTGATCGGTAAGTGAGACAGGTTCTCTAGATAGAAGGAATTGGGTATCGTCGTGACTTGAGAGCCTGTATCCAACAAGCAACTGCAGTCTTTGTCACCTATGGTCACTTGTGCAGTGCACTTTGCTCCAATCAGACCTTTTGACAAGGTCACTGATTGTTTTTGTGTGTGAGAGTACACACGGGCTCTGTGTGGCTTCTTTTTGGGACACTTTGTCTGTGGTCCAGTCCCTGTTTCTCCCACAACCAGAACTGGGTCTAGTTTAAAGGATCAGGCTTTGAAGCACCATTTTCAATGTCCCATGTTAACTGCTTTTCTCTTAGCTGCTTCCTCTTCTCAGCTACAAGAGATGGGTTTGGCTCACTTTCACAATGAGACTTGATGTGTCCGTCTTCTCCACATCTAAGGCAATACTAGGGCCTTTGTCTATTGCTTGTGTTGTTGTTTACATCTCAGCTGTGGAGCTGCAGCCTTTGAAATGTTGGAGTGATAGCTGGGGAATGTGTGCTAGCTTTTTGGGGAGCTACTGGTCTGGCAGCTGATTTAGCCTTTCTGCTGTCTTTCTGTGTAATATGTGTGAGCTGGGACTGTAGATCAGCTATTTGTTTCTTTAGGTCTTGGATTTCAGACCTGTGATCGAGAGCTGGCTGAGATGAGTTGCAGTCTTCTTCACTCTGCACATAAATACCTTGATAATGAGAAGACACTCTTGGCTTTGAAACATTGAAGTGCTGTTTCATGTGGGATGCTTTGGAAGAATGCTTATCTTCTGCTGTGCGGAGTAACAGGAGAAGTTCAGCAAAGGTAGGTGGATTCTGTTTCTTTTGTTCTAGTTGGAGTTCAGCTATCAAGATGTTATCCCAGCAGCCTCTGACAAACTGTCTGAGAAGGTGCTGGTCAAGGTCACTTGCAGTTACACCTCCCCTCCTGAGGGTGGTGTTCAGCATCACCTGCAGCTGTTAAAGATAAGCTGAGGGTTTCTCACCATTATCTTGCATTGTGTTGAGATACTTTGCGAAAAGGTCATCTCCGTCCTCGACAGTGCCGAAAGCGGAGTCCAAGATCTCTAAGTACACATTAAGGGGAGGTTCAGGTGTCAGGTGCTTCACAATATCAATAGCAGGTGATAAGAGACTTTCAAGAAGCTTTCATGACTTGTAAAGATCAGACTGTGTTGTGTCTTTAAGAAGGAGTTCCACATTGGAATACCATGTCTCATAATCCTCTTTGCCCATTCCTGTGCATATGTCTGCCAATCAGGTGGCTTAGGCTCTCTTTTGGGTAGAAACAGCAGGTCAACAGGTAAGCGTGGGGATCAACCATATAGAAGGAAGAATGGAGAAAAGCCAGTGGCTTCATGCCTCATGCAGTTGTAAGCGTGTATGACATGTGGAAGGTGATCTTTACACTGACACTTATTTTCTTCCTCCAGGGTACGCATCATCTGAAGAAGTGTGCGGTTCAGTCTCTCCACTGGGTTACCCTGCGGGTGGTATGGTGTGGTTTGTGAATGACCAATACCAGCTAGCTGCTGTAACTTATTGAACAAATTGTTCTCACACTCCTTCCCTTGGTCATGGTGGAGTTTCTCAGGATATCCGAAGCAAGGAATGAAGTCTTGGGGGGACCGACGAGTGCGATGGTCAGAGAACTCTGAGCTCTTCACAAATCCCCAAATTCCATTAATTTTTTGGGCTCTTTTGTTTTCCAATTTAACATTTATCGTCGGCATAGGTGTAACAGTCTACAATATGTCGAAGAGTCAGACTCAGTTTTTGTCTCCGAGTGCTTCTCCCAGAGGGAAACGTTTGAAGCCTGCCATGGATGGTAGCAGTAATGATGCCATCTTGCTAGCACTTGAGCAACAACAAGGTAAACTTGAGGCTATGGTGGAGAGGGTGCTTCATGCCGCACTTGGTAGTGTGAAAGACTCAGTCAATGCATTACAAAAGGACTTGGTAGAACATATGACAGCGATGAAAGGCCTGGGTGAGAAAGTGGACCGCATTCAGTCAGAAACTCGGGGGCTGAAACAAGATTTTATTGCCGTCAAAACAGATGTGGAAATGCTTCAAGACAAGCTGGCAGAGTTGGATGATCATGGTATACGGAACAACGTGAGGCTAGTGAATTTAGGAGCAAACAGAGAGGGAGGAGATGCCATCAGATTCCTGCAGGAAATGCTGCCTAAATGGATCCCCTCTCTTGGAACAAAAGTTGTACAGATTGAAAGAGCGCATCGAATCTACTCCAACATGCCCAAGAAACCCAATTGTCCTCAGACTCTCATATTCAAAGTTCTAAACTACCAGGACCATCAGGCCATTCTGCAGGGTGCTAGGGAGGCTAAGAACAGTGGCGCTCCCATCAGGGATGGGGGCAGGGAGCTACTGATCTTTGCCGACTACAGTAAGTCCACTAGCAACAAGAGGGCAGCGTTTAAAGCTGTGCAGAAAGAGCTGTGGGCGAAAGGACTATCTACTTTCCTGATTTACCCCGCTACCCTACGTGTTTCCTACCGAGGTCAGGAGCTGTCATTCGAGACAGTACAAGAGGCGGAGAAGTTCAGCAATGGGCTGCCCGACCGAGCGAACATCACCAACTCTCCAAGAAGGAAGCTAACATTCCCTGCATTGAATGCAGACAGCATGAATGCTAACATGGAGGATATGAATGCTAACATGGAGGAAGACGCACCGGCTGATATTGACTGATTTGAGAACTTGGACTTTTTGTGACATACTGCTACTGAAAATTGCTAAAGTTGGACATGTCTACAATGATTCGTAAGCATATCTGCATGCATGATATATTCACCCTTTTATGTGGGAGCTTTTCAGTTCAGTTTACTAGCGATGGTTGATCAAGTTCACGGTAAGCTAGCTCTGACTTGTTAAACAAAAAATCCACATTGAGGCTTTTTTTTCTTTTCTCGTTTGCTTCTTATTCCTTTGCACTTTATTCAGTTTGGACATTTTGTTTTAGCGATGAATATTATTTAGTAAGGGGGCCCATCTTACGAATGCTTTTGTTTATGGGGAAAGTGAGCTGGGGATTTTGACTGCATTATGTGGTTTACACGGGTCTGTGCTAGACAACGGTGGGTGGGATGGGGGGGTGTCAGGGTACGGGGGGGAGATAACCTTAGATACAGGGTCAATGACTCAAAATATTACGTACTTGTAAGGGACACAAGATTAATATCGGACGACAATGGTTATCATTATTATGTTGGAACGTTAAAGGTCTCAATACCAAAACAAAGCGTGTGAAATGTTTAGACTTCCTGCAAAGGCATAATGTAGACATCGCGTGCATTACGGAGTCTCACCTGAAGATAGAAGATGTTTCGCGCATGCAAGATAAGACATACAAAATTGCTGTTTTCTCGAGTGCTGTATCTAAAACGAAGGGTTCAATGATTATAGTTAGACGAAATTTAGACGTAGTTATTGAGAAAACTATGACTTGTCAGAGTGACTTGGGCCTGGGTCGTTTATCCTTAATCTGTACTTCAGTCCAAGGGAAGAAAATCGCTTTTGTGTCTGTATATGTGCCTTCCGTGTATGATGCTTCATTTTTCCCCTGGCTCTCAGTCACTCTATTACCATTCTCAGAGTATGAGCTGATTGTTGCAGGCGATATGAATGCAGTGCTTGATATTAAAATAGATAGGTCTTCTCATGTAGTGTCTGCTGCACAACATCAGGCACCTAGTGACCTTAATGCATTTTTGACTAACCTCAATCTTTTTGATGCATGCGTTCACACCACCCAGATGTCAGAGATTACACCTTTTTCTCCTCTAGCCACAAAATTTTTTCCAGAATTGACCATGTTTTCCTATCACATTCTCTTAACACAGCTGTACATTCATGTTCCATTTTACCAATGACAATATCTGATCATAACCCTGTTCAAGTCGCAATTGATGTGGGGATCAAAGTTACAAAATCACCAAGGTGGAGATTTAACACTAGTCTTTTACAAAATGAAACATTTCTCACTGAATTTAAAATAGGACTACTTGACTTTTTAGCCATTAACAGAGACTCTGTTTCTGATCCTATATTTGTTTGGATGGCTACAAAAGGATTTATAAGGAGTTTCTGTATCTCCTTCTCATCTCACTTAAATAAAGTCAGAACCCAGAGAGTAAAAATGTTGGAGCAACAATGCGATATACTTGAAGGTCAACTTAAAAAAACCTATAGTCGGTCAGTAGAACACAGATTAACAGCAGCTAAACATGAACTGAATGATTTATTACAAAGAAAAGCAGAATTCCTCATTCATAGGGTTAGACAGAAATACTATTTTCATGGAAGCAGGCCTAGCAAACTTCTTGCATTGAAATTAAAACAATGTGAGAAATATACATCCATAAATTCTATTAGATCTCCTGAAAGGGAACTAGTTTTTGAGCCGAAATAAATAAATAAATTATTTAAGTCGTTTTATCAGGACTTGTATTCTTCTATTGGAATGTTTGAATTGGACAGATGCCATCAGTTTTTGGATGCCATAAATATCCCTTGTTTGGAACATTCAGACTCTGAAGAATTGGGTAAACCTATTTCTCTAGAAGAGCTCCTTAAAGCTGTGAAAAGTCTGACCAGGGGAAAAACACCTGGGCCGGACGGTATACCTCCAGAGTTGTTACTACAGTTTTGGGACAGCCTAGGCCCAGTATTGTTGGAGGCCATACATGCAGCGGTGGACCAGGGTTATTTTCATGACCATATGAATTCCGCACTCATATCTCTGCTACCAAAGAAAGGCAAAGACCATACTGAATTTGGCAATTATAGGCCTATTTCTTTAATAAACTCTGATCTCAAGTTATACTCCAAAATATTAGCCTCAAGATTGGATAATTATATGGGAAAGCTCATACATTTTGATCAGACAGGGTTTATGAAGGGACGATTAGCTGCAGATAATATATGTCCTTTGCTCCATATTATTGATCATTCTCATGAGGCGGATTCCCCATGTGCAGCTCTGTCACTAGACGCAGCTAAGGTGTTTGACACAATCAGTTGGGATTATTTGTGGGTAGTTATGGATAAATTTAGGTTGGGATCCAAGTTTATTGATATGGTTAAAGTTCTATACAGAAACCCCTCAGCGATGGTATGCACAAATGGCCTACACTCTGATCCATTTTCAGTTTCTAGAGGAACACGTCAAGGCTCACCTCTTTCTCCTGCCTTATTTCTTCTGTCCATTGAACCGTTAGCACAGTATTTCAGACAATATCAGATTATTACACCTGTCCAAATCAAGGGGTCAAGGCATGTGATATCCTTGTTTGCAGATGATATTATCTTATATATGTCAGATGTACAGAAATCACTCAATGGTTTACTCCCCGTATTTGATGAATTTGAGGCTATATCTGGTTATAAAATCAACTGGGACAAGTCTGCTTTAATGCCACTCAATAACATGGCCAAGAATGTTGCAATACCCTCAGTGATTCCTGTAAAATCAGAGCTAACTTATTTAGGTATAAATGTTAAGACATCACTCCCTGAACTGATAAAGTGTAACTATGAAAAAATACTCAAAGATGTACAGCGGGATCTGGCCACTTGGAGCAAAATGTCAGGTTCCTTACAAACTAGAGTCTCTGTAATAAAAATGAATGTCCTGCCTCGAATAAATTTTATTAGCATGATGCTTCCACTGCCACCTCCAACTGACTATTGGAAAAGAGTAGATGCGCTTTTACGCAGGTTTATATGGGATGGGAAACACCCCAGAATACGTTTCTCCACTTTACAATGTTACAAGTCTGATGGGGGACTCTCACTGCCAAATTTCAAATTATACCATCAAGCTTTCCAGTTGCGTCCGGTGAAAATTTGGTTAGATTCATCGTCACTAACCTCTTGGAGGGAGATTGAAGAAGGCCTAGTGCATCCTATAAGACTCCAAGATGTGTTATTCTCCACTTTGTCTAAAACTAACAGAGGTGGAAAAACTGGATTGACAAAGTAAAAGTCCTGCTTAGGTTTTCCTTCTGCCTGTGCTCTCAACACAGGTGATTTCACCAATTAGCTCATCAACCTGGCTTAGGGGATGTGGTAATTAGGATCAGCTGGTTCATTGAATTGGCTGGAGCAAAAATGTGGCAGGGTTTTTACTTTCTGCACCCGGGTTTTTCCACCTCTGAAAACTAAACATATTGACTTTGGTCCTATAATACAGTATACAATTAGAAATTTCAGAAGAATAGAAAAACAGGTTAGATATGACAAGAAAGCAAACACACACACTCCTCTCTGGAATAATCATGGTCTGACTTCTGGAAAGATGCCTTTTCAATCTCAGTCATGGGTTTCTTGTGGTATTCATACACTGGGTGATATATATAACAGGGATGGACTGATGAGTTTTCAAAATCTTTATCAACTTTTTGATATTCCTAAATCTTCATTTTTCCTCTATCTTCAGTTACGGTCAGCATTACGTGCCTATGGGGTACCATGGGATTCAAATGTGCAAAATCACCCGGTTATTTATAAATTACTGATCTCTCCCTGCAGAGGATTTGTCACCTTTTCATATAGATGGCTCTTAGAATCGTCCTACTTTACCATTTCAATAGAAGCTAATGCTGCTTTTCCACTACCAACGCGGCTGAGTTGGGCTGAGCCGTGCCGTGCTGAGTTGAGCTGAGTGGGGCTGTTGGAGTTGCATTTCGACTACAACCGCGCTGAACCGTGCTGGCTGGAAGTGGGTGGACACATTGGGTGGAGTTAGTGAAAGTGGGTGGACGTTAGGTGATGTCGTTATGCGGCGCAAACAGTGACATCAGTGACCTTTTAAGCGGTAGTCTCACGACCCGGATAGTAAACAATAAACATGGAGGACATGGAGTCGTTAGTGTTGCTGGTCTTGGTGCTGTGGCTTGTTGTCACCGACAATGCCAACAGATACTGGCAAGAGCGTATAGATGAGGCAAGGCACATAAGGCTTCATAATTCTCGTAATTCTTAATTCTCCTTCTTCCGGGTTTACGGTGTTAACAGATCCCAGCGTGCTCGTGGGGCGTGTGTGGGCATGTGAGGACACCCCTCCTCACCAATCAGTGCACAGGGGAGTGTCTCCTCACACCCCTCGCCTCACTCAGCTTGGTTTGGCTCGCTTCAGCCCCACTCCAAAACCGTGCGAGTTTGGGGGGCTAAGCAGGGCTGAAGCGAGCTGAGTCGTGCTGTTCTTAGATAGTCGAAACGCGTGCCGTGTCGGGCTCAAGTGAGCTGAAGCGAGCTGAAGTGAGCTGAAAAAGGGTAGTGGAAAAGGGCCATAAGTGGGAAAGCAATTTAGAGACAGACTCTATAGACTGGAAAGGGGTATGGGATAATATTTTCAGTGCATCAAAGAACCCTAATCACCAGCTGATTCATTTCAAGTTTTGTCACAGGGCATACTGGACACCCATTGATAGGTTCCATGCGAAGCACACGAAGAGTCTATGCTGTAGTCTATGTAATAAAGATATTCCAGGTACATATAAACATATGGTTTGGGATTGTGAGGAAGTTCAGTTCTTTTGGAAAGAGGTAACTTTTATTTTGTCTGAATTATTAGAATTAGATATTCCTTTACTACCAAGCTTGTTGTTACTGAATGATGACTCACAGTTTGAATGTACAGAGAGACAATGAAAAGTGTGGCTTGCAGGCCTAACAGCAGTGAAAAAACTAATTGTTCAGAGGTGGCTTCCCCCACACAAACTTCCTATTAAAAAGTGGCTGTTGTACTTTCAAGATGTTATAATGATGGAATTATCCACGGCAAGAATCCATGGGGCAAGAGTCTCAACAATACAAATGTGGGAAAAAATGGCAGAGGGGGTTACAGACTTATTGGCGAATCATGCACAATGAGATATCTCACATGCTTTGTCTTTTTTTTCTTCTTCCATTTTGATATTTGATGTCATTATAGCATAAGGTAAATATCATGCTTTGACTATTGTTAGTTAACTCTTTCTTTTATTTCATTTATGACTTATTGGGTTATGTGATGTGTATCTAAGGTTGGCGGGGGGGGTTGGGGGGGGTTGATCACTGACTTTGTAATGTTACTGTCTCCCATCTTGGGATCTTGTTCTTAAATAAAAAACAGTGAATCTTAAAAAAAAAGGAATGAAGTCTTGGAATATCTTGCCAGCTGCTGTTTTTCCCAATTTGTTCCTTGTTAGATATGCTTGAGCAAAGCATGTGAAGTGGTCAACAGGGACTAGGATGTACTCGTAGCCTTGACTTTGCTCTAGGTGGACATAATCAATGCACACCAACTCAAACAGACTGCTTGTGGAGATGTGTCCCATAGGTGCTCTCTGTGGAAGATTGCAACATTTCTGTTTAATGCAGGCACATTTTTTGTTAACATAGTCTTCTAAATCATGCTGCATGTTGGGCCAAGAAAACCTCTCCTGGACGAGATGGGTCACTTTCTCTGCACCAACATGGCCCATGTCATGCAGGGTCTTTAGCACCATGAGTTTCAACTTCCCAGGGAGGACAAGCTGCTTGTGTGTTTCAGTCTGTCAATAGAGAATGCTGTCATCCACCTCCAGCTTATTCCATTCATACAGCAGTCTCCTTGGCTGTCTCCTCATGTTTCTCTTGTCTGTTTCATTGGGGGTCCAGTTTTGAAGCTTTAAGGAAACTACTTCCTTGATGGCTGAGTCCTCTTGCTGTGCTACACAGATGTTTTCTGGTGTAACACTGGAAATACTCTCAGGAGGCACAACATCTGTATTCCCACCATCAAGTTGTAAGGCTGCAACCCAAGGCACATTGTTTTCTTGTACTGCTTTGCTGCCTTGCCAAACTGCAGACACAACCTCAGGTGACATGGTCTCTGTATGTTCTTTCATGCCGTCCTGCAGTTTCACAGGGTACCTTGACAGAGTATCAGCATCGATGTTCATCTTCCTTGGTCTATATTTAATGTCTAAATGAAAGTCAGCCAGCTCGCCAACCCATCTATGTCCAACGGCATTTAGTCTGGTAGTGCTCAGGACATAAGTCAAGGGGTTGTTATCAGTATATACTGTAAATGTTGGGGCATAATACAAGTAGTCTCGAAACTTGTCACAGATAGTCCACTGGAGTGGAGGTGGTAATTTCTCTCGGCAGGTGTTAGAGTCCTTGAACTGTACCTGATGACACGCAACTTGTTGTCTTGACACTGATATAAGACTACTCCTAACCCTTCATTGGATATATCAGTGTGCAGTATAAATGGGATGTCAAAGTTCAGGTAAGCTAAGATGGGTGGATTAGTCAGCATGTCCACGAGCTTGGCTACAACATCCCTGTACTCTGCTTTCCATGTGATGGTTGTTTTTGATGGAAGCTGTCCTTTTTTTCCCTTCCTAGCTCTGCCTTCACTTTTGCTGGTCTGCTTCTGGATGTGATTTTCATCAGTTTCAGTGGGTTTCTGCAGCAGTTTAAACAGAGGTATAGCCAGTCGAGAGAAGTCTTTGGTAAAGGAGCAGTAGTACCCGAGAAACCCCAACAAGGACTTGACATCTCTGACCGTACGAGATTCTCTCTCTTTCAGTGCAATCACTGCTGCCAAATCCTGTGGATCCATCTTGACTCCTTCTCCAGACACCAATCAGCCAAGGTAGCAAACCTCTCTTTTAAACAACTCGCACTTGGTTGGTCTCAGTTTGATGCCATGCTCTCTCATGCAGCTAAGAACTTGTCTGAGATGGTGTATATGATTCTCAAAGGACATTGAGTAACACAGTACATCATCAAGGCATGGAGCACAGCACTTATCTCTAACACCTTCCAGTACACCCCCAATACACCTTTGGAAAGCTGCAGGTGCATTTGTCAAGCCGAATGGAATTTGTATCCATTCATACAACCCCCATGGTGTACCGAAGGCTGTGAGATGTCTGGATTCCTCGCTCACAAACCCCCGATTGTATGTGCTGCCTTGATCCAGTATGGTGAACCAGGTGTTTCCTCCCAAACTGTCAAGCAGGTCTTGGATTTGTGGCAGTGGATAACGATCTGGAACAGTCTTTCAGTTCAATCCTCTGAAGTCCACACACAGCCTCAAATTTTGGTCCTTTTTTCGGACACAAACAACTGGGGAGGAATATGAAGACAGATTTGTGGATCCAACCTCTGTCTCGGAGATTTTGCACATACTCTTTCACCTCCTTGTACAAAGGTTTGGGTATAGAGTTATAGCACTTTTGAACAGGGTTATTATCCACAACATTGCTCTTCAGCTGTAAGTTGGGTATACAGCCTGTGTCGTCTTCTCCTCTGGCAAACACATCGGACTCCTCAAAGAGCATCTGGCACACAATCTCTTTCTGTTGCTGATCAAGATGCCCTAAATTGCCTGGAGGATGCCACTTTTCTTTTGTGCGAGACTCTGCTGAGTTGCTGGTGTTCTGACTGGTGTCACTGTGTGGTGTACAGGTATGTGTCACTGTTTGACTTTGCTGGCTGCTGGGAAGGTGAACAGAGCTTTACTAGCCTACTGTCTACTTTAGAGTCCATTTTAAGATTCTTTTATTTGTTTTTAAGTCTTTAAATGGTCTCCCCCCCCCCCCCCCTCACTTACCTCTCTGAGCTCCTTCAACACTACACTCCTGCTCGGTGCCTCAGGTCAGCTGACTTGCTGCTCCTGGGGGTACCAAGGTCCAAACAGAAGCTCAGAGGGGACAGAGCTTTTTCCACTGCTGCTCCAAAATTATGGAACAAGCTACCAATTGCACATTAGGCAAGCCTCCTCACTGTCCATTTTTAAAACCAGTCTTAAAACCCATTTTTACTCCTTGGCTTTTAACTCTGCATGAGACTCTGCTCTTGTTTTAGTGTTTTATGGTTTGCTTTTATTTATTTTCTCAGTTTAAACATTTGATATGTCATCTATGTTCTATTCTGAATAAAATATGAAATTTTGAAACTTCCACATCATTGCATTCCGTTTTTATTTACAATTTGTACTTTGTCCCAACTTTTTTGGAATCTGGGTTGTATATTCTGATTTAGTACATCTTCACAGTATGTGAGAAATGATAAAACTGTCCTCATAGTTTAATCCAAAAGAAATAGATTTTACTCTCAAGGCAATATAACCACTTTTGTTCTGGTTACATCCTCTTAACATCAACCAAATATTTCACTTTGTCCCTAAACAACACATTCACAATAACTCTTAACACAAAATTACTACATCTGCTCCGTTAATGTCGCTGAGTCTGTCTGTTGTTGTGCAGCCACCATTTTAGTGTGCTAACCCAGTTTCCAACAGCATTTTCAAATTTTAGTAATAAACTACAATTATGTTCATTTGACAATAAATAGTAACCAGGAAATACCTTCTTGCATAACAAATGTGCCAAAAATTACATACCTAATGAATTAAATGCATTTAATGAATTCCCTGTAGTTTTGAGTTAACTTTCACCACACACACTAACCCATCCTCTACAAGTCCACTAGTATTAGCAAGTTAGCATATAGCCCCTCTATCACGATTCACAGAAGATTTTCTAACAAAATGTTTCATTGACCAACATATACAAACAACATGTCTGTGAAAATTCTCAATCATCCAGGTCATAGTAAACTGTGGGTGGTAAAAGAGAGCAACTGGACTTGCTTGAAGATTCTTGAAGACATTTCACCTCTCATCCGAAAGGCTTCTTCAGTTCTGTCTGACTAATAGGGAGTATCAGGTATTTATCCTCTCATGGATGAAAAGCAATCCTCAGATGTCGTTGAGCCATCCTGTTGGTGTGGGTCACTGGGGGCTGGGTGTGAATGGCCTTGAGAGTCGTTAGGGTGATCAATGGATTGCTGGTTCTCTCTGTCCTCCTGTGAGTCACTGAAAACAGCTGGGTTTTGGTGTGCATTCAGTTGTCTGGGAAGTGTGCCAAGGACTGCATTGTAGGTGGCTGATAAATGATGTCTTAGACCCCCACCTCTGTTCAGTGATGGCTGTTCCAGGTTGACAAAAATGGCTTCTTTAACTCCTCGCTCATACCAACGATCCTCTCTGACTAAAATGCATACGTTGCAATCCTGAAATGAGTGTCCTTTGTTGTTAAGATGAAGATAGACAGCAGAGTCCTGGCCTGAGGAACTGGCTTTCCTGTGTTGAGCCATGCGCCTGTGAAGCGGTTGTTTTGTTTCCCCAATATACGAATCTGTGCATTCCTCACTGCACTGAATTGCATACACTACATTGTCCTGTTTGTGTCTGAGTATTCTGTCCTTAGGGTGGACCAGTTTCTGCTTCAGGGTGTTACTGGGTCTGAAATGTACAGGAATGTTGTGTATGTAGAAGATCCTCCTGAGTTTCTCAGATAGACCGGAAATGTAGGGAATGACAATGTTCTTGCATTTGTTCCTGTTATCCTCCTTGTCCGTTATGTTCCTTTTTCTGCTTTTGAAGAAAGACCAGTTGGGATACCCGCAGTTCTGAAGTGCTTTCTTGATGTGATTCTGCTCCTTCTCTTTTCCCTCTACCATTGTAGGAATGTTCTGAGCCCTGTGTTGCAAGGTCCTAATGACCCCCAATTTGTGTTCCAGTGGGTGGTGAGGGTCGAAGAGTAGGTACTGGTCTGTGTGTGTGGGTTTCCGGTAGACCTCGATGCTAAGGCTTCTGTCTTGTCTAATGTGTACATCACAATCCAAGAAGGCTAGATTATTCCCACTGATGTCTTCCTGAGTGAAATTGATGTTGATATCCACTGCATTGATGTGCTTAGAGAAGGCTTCCACCTCATGGGTTTTGATTTTAACCCAGGTGTCATCCACATATCTGAACCAGTGGCTGGGAGCAACTCCTGACAAAGTGGTCAAAGCTTTATGTTCCACTTCCTCCATGTAAAGATTGGCCACAATAGTGGACACCAGTGAGCCCATGGCACATCCATGCTTCTGTCTGTAGAAACTTTCATCAAACTGGAAATAAGTGGTAGTCAGGCAGAAATCAAGCAGGGTGCAAATCTGGTCCGTGGTGAGGTTCGTTCTATCCAGTAAGGATATACAAATTACCTTATAAGGTGCCTGTTCCACTCTTAAAATATAGCATGCACACTATTTTTAAGGGATATTTACCAACCTTTGATACAGAATAGAAGAGACAAACACGTTCAGCTGGTGTTAAATTCATGGCAGGAGAATTTATTCTTCCTCCACGTGTGTTTGTGTGATATTCGATACCACGCTGCATAATGTGCCATCTAGTGACTGGTTTTAGTATCACAAGTGTAACAAGTACAGCACAATGAAATTGGTCTTTAGTCACTGCTTAGGATACAGTGAAAATAAAATAAAATAAAATATATATATATATGGGTGTCTGTTTTTGAACACACTTAACTTATTTTAGTCATGAACTGTGCCCTAGTCCCATAATGAACTGTATGAACTGTGTGGCATGAGCTTCCCTGTGGGGATTGTACAGGGGACTTTCGCATTGGCACAGGATGAGCATGTTGCAACATTTGTGATTATCTGCCCACAAGTTTGGCCACCACTATATGGCACTGATCAGTTTGTGAGTTCTTAGTGTACCTGGGTGTCCGGTGGCTGGTGTGGTGTGTATCCACATGAAGAGCTTCCCCCTGAGTTGTGGAGGCTGGGTATAAGGCCGGGAGGGCATGCTGCTGGTGTGTGATACACAAGTGTATTGGCTATTTCCCTGTCAAAGTCCCACATGATGGTGTGAATGAAACAGGACAATGGAAAATGGGCTCTGGCTTGGATTGAAGGTGATTGACAGGAGGTATGGGGGTCACAGAATCAGCCAGTATGTTTCTGGAACTGGGGTGATAAGACAGAATGAAATTAAACTGAGAAAAAGGGACCTGCAGGCTTGGTGGGGATTCAGGCATTTATTGCTGCAGAGATCTTCTAGATTTTTGTGATCTGTGAGTACAGTGAAAGGGTGTGTCATGCTCTCCAGCTAATGTCTCCACTCCTCCAGCAGGAGTTTAACAGCCAGCAGATCCCAGGTTCCAAAATCATAATTTTGTTTGACAGAGGAATGTTTTCTGGAAAAGAAAGCCATGGGATGTAGTTTTGGCTTCTCACCAAAGTACTGTGACAACACAGTTCCCACCCCTGACTCAGAGACAGCGATCTCTATGACGAATGGCCTGGTGGGATCTGGATGACGCAAAATGGGTGTTGTAGTGAATGCAGTGTTGAGCTGAATGAAGGCCTCACCAGCAGTGTGGTTCCAGGTGAGTCTTGAGGGGTCTTTTTTGAGAAGTGCTGTGAGTGGAGCTGCAATCACACTAAACTCTCATATGAAGCATCAGTAAACATTTTCAGACCTGAGGTTTGAACCCTGAAATCTTGATCAGTAACCCAGAATTGAGCCACCATTGCCCCCCCCCCCATTACCTCCAGTTATTCATGATAGCAAAAAGAATTGGATGAATGACATTGGGAGTGTGTGCCTGAATGAGTGTTGAGTGTGTGTTTGGGTGAGTGTTGAGTGTGTTTGAGTGTGTGTTTGAGTGAGTCTTGAGTGTGTGTTTGAGTGTGCCTGGGTGAGTGTTGAATGTGTGTTTGTTGGTCTTTATCTCAGGTTGTCTCAGTGCCTTTCAGACACACAAGCATGCTTTACAGAATCGGGGAAAGAAAAATAACAAATAAGCTCAGATGAAACACTCCATGATCACAGAGTGAGACAGACACAGAATGTTAACATCAAGAGAAAATGTGAGATTGAAGGTGAGTCTTAAATTGTGTGATGGAGGAGATTTCCCTGAGGTTCTTGGGAAGTGCATTCCAGAGTTTTGGACACTGAAAACTCTACCACCCATGAAAGAGAGTCTCTATTTGGGAATCAATAATAAACCAGAATCAGTTGATCTTAAGCTACAGGAAGTGGTCTAAGGATGTAAGGGGTCTTGTGGGTAGGTTGGATTGAGGCCATGAAGGGCTCTGAAAGTGTAAAGCAGGAGTTTGTACTGGATGTGAAAAGAAACAGGCACCTGGTATAGACGATAAAGAGTCGGGGTGATGTGAGCAGTACCTCTAATATGAGTGAGACGTCTGGAGAAGAATTTTGAATGTACTGCAGACGAGCAAGTGTTTTAACTGGGAGGCCAAAAAGAAGGAATCTAAGCACGATGTAATGAAGGCATGGATAAGCATTTCAGCATCATCCACTGAGTGAGAGGTAGGAAGGTGGAAAAATGCTGTTTTAACCAGGAAGTTTACATGAGAATCAAAGGAAAGTGTTTGATCAAAAATGACACTGAGGTTCCACATAATTTGTGGAGATTCTGCATTTCAGTATCACCTTCAGTGCTGAGTTGAAGAGAAAGCTGCTGAGATAAATATGAGATGATGTAAATATGAGATCAGTATACTCGATAGCAAAACCCACTTCATTCTGAGCATCATCAAAGTTTTAGGAATATTTCTTATTTTTAATCATTTTATTTTCTATAGTCTGGGAAAAAATAATTTTACTGAAATTAAAGAATGAAAGCAGACTGTACTGAGAAGAAATAGAAGAGAAATAAAGAAAATCCAGCAGTTGGTGTAAAATTCCCTTAAAGCCCTGATTACAGAAGAAACAGAGGAAGAGCGAGGTTAGTGAACGATCTGAAACTGGCACAAAGCGTCTGACAGGAAGTCTCAGTTCCCGTCAGTGGTCTGAGGAGGTCGGTGCCTTCACATTCAGGAGATTACTGACTTTTGCAGAACTTGCAAGAGACTTTTTTTTTTTAATTCCAGTTAAAATTGCATCACTTTTATCGAATGTAAATGGAATTAAATTCACCAGAATTATTCAAATATTTTTACAGAGTTGAACTTTAGTAAAATTTAAGGGCCAAAATCAAAAACAGAAGAAAAGACGAGGGCCATCTTCACATGAGGGTTTTCAGAAACACTACAGTAACACACAATAGCGTGACGATGAAGCGACACAAAGCATGAGAACTGCAGCACTTTCATCTTCTCACGCATACACACGTTTATTTCATTTATTTCATTTCATAGTTTTATACCTCACATATACCTTTTATACCTTGGATATTTATAGCACTGCATTATTAAAAAATCTAAGACAAAACAAAATAGAATTATATTTTTCTTTCGTTAAAGGTGTTAAACTTTGTCATGCAGAAAGAAACACAGTCCAACCCTGAACAGTGTCATCAGCTCTAACTTATTAACAATCTGACAAGATACAAATTATTTAAATCTTGCAATTAATATTTTAATAACCATCACATGATAGAGAAATAACAGAAATCTGTCTGATCAGAGGATTACAAATGCAGGAGATTATTGACTCAAAATAGCATCATAATTAACATCAATCTAAAAACAAAACAACAAATAAAAAACTAACCCGAATCCTATAAAGGAAATCAGAAGGGAGCATCGCTGTTTATGATCACATGACTTCCTGAGGGTCAGTGCTGATTTTCCTCTCCCTGAGTCTCCCGTACAGCTTCATCTTGATGTGTTGTGCTGGGAATAAAACAGAGAAATACAGAAGAAAAACATGTTGTGTGTGTCAAGATGTATTGAACATGGAAACATGGAACTAACGTGGTGTCCTGGAGGAGGAACGTTTACAGATCCAATCGAATCAAACTGAAATCATTAATTTTAAAATCGGCTTTTCTCTTGAATTGACTCCTCGGGTTAAATACAGGTGAAATAAATAAATATAAAAATGCAAATCAAGTTACTTACCAGTTTTGTGTCTCCTCCTTTCTGAGATTTTTACCTCTAACCATAGTTATGCACTTGCAGATGACAGTCAGAAGAATGATGAGAGCCAAGATGGATAAAGCTATGATCTAAAATATAAACAAACCAGTGTAATGTACTGAATATCGCAGTGAGTGTACATGCAGACACTTTTGTTTTTATTTAATATATTATCAGTGCAGTGCATATCTGTCACCATCCTCATAGTTGAGGGTCAGCGATCCAGGAAACCATCAACTAGCTTCTATCAATTCTCTTGGGTGATTATAGCACACCAGAGGGATCCAAACCCTCATCTGGGGGCAGGTACACATTCACACCTGTGGGCAATTTAGAGTCGCCAGTTAACCTACTGGTAAGTGCATGTCTTTGGACTTTTGGACACGGGGAGAACATGCAAACTCCACACAGAAAGGCCCCCATCGGCCACTGCGCTCAAACCCAGAACCTGCTTGCTGTGAGGTGACACACTCTCTCTCTCTCTCTCTCTCTCTCTCTCTTTCTCTCTCTCACACACTCTCTCTCTCTCTCTCTCACACACACACACACACACACACACACACACACACACACACTCACTTTCAACTTTATGAATAAAAGAGTATGTGTTCATAGCCATAAGCTCTGAAGTGTTGCCTGCTCACTGCCCTGTTTACCTCCACAGAGTCATTATTACACCTAGTGGTCAAACATGGGAACTTCAACAAGTGCTAATAGAAGTCCACTGGGGCAGGAATCACACTGCCCCATGCTGAGGGGGAGGAGCAGAGGACAGGAAAAGTAATGACGTGGTTGCCAGATTGGATGAGTTAGTAAACACTTCACAGTCTTCATTCATTTTGTTGAAACCTGGCAACCCTGGTTAGTGATAGTGGCTCTTCTGTGTTCTTCACTGGTGATGGAAATCCACCTGCTGTATGGAACAGAGCTGAACTCGGCTCAGACCGAGCTGCTGGACTTTACGCTGGATGATTGTGTGTCGACTCTCAGCTTTCTATTACAGAGTCACTGTTGAAGTCACTGGGCTTTAGTCTGGAGCATAAATCATATGTGATAAACTCTACACTTCATTACCTCACCCAGGACGGAGTCTACCAGGGGGCAAGGTATTGTTATTTGGGGGTTTCGTTGTTTGTTTGTTTATTTATGATGTTACAGGAAAATGACTGGACCAATCTTTATGAAACTTTCACAATAGATGGTCAATGGTCTCAGACAGAACCTCCAACACGTTGGGGGTCATCCAGCCAAGATCAAAGTTTTTTGTGACTACTGCTTCATATAGAGGCGCTAGCCACTATGTCATCATGCTGTAAGAATGTAAGTGTAACAATCATGCAGGATGGTGTGTTCTGATTGGCTGCAAAGAATCAGAACCATGTTTATTGGTCAAGTATGTTCACACACAAGGTCAAAATCAAGGTCAATGTCACCAAAAAGGTCAAAATTGTTTTTTTGAGATATTTCCCCTCATATTCATCATAAGTGCTACCGGACAAGGTTTGTTTTGCCTGGCAACACTTGTTTCATTTTAGTTTCAGTTTTGTCATTATTCATGCCATCCTGTGACACCAAAGCCTATGATCTACAGAGAGAGTTTAAGTTTAACTGAGGAACCAAAATTCACCAAGCAAAATAAGTCAAGTCAAGTCAAGTTTATTTGTATAGCGCTTTTAACAATAAACATTGTCGCAAAGCAGCTTTACAGAATTTGAATGACTTAAAACATGAGCTAATTTTATCCCTAATCTATCCCCAATGATGAAGCCTGTGGCGACGGTGGCAAGGAAAAACTCCCTCAGACAACATAAGGAAGAAACCTCGAGAGAAACCAGACTCAAAAGGGAACCCATCCTCATTTGGGCAACAACAGACAGCATGACTATAACATTAACAGTTTTAACATGAAGTCAGTTTCGTTGATGTTATAAACTCTTCACTGATGGAAACTTGAGTGCAAAACTGTTCATGACAACTGCAGTCCTAAAGTTAGCAAGTCAACTGTAGTCCTCAGCCATAAAAGCATTACTGTAAGAGTCCAGAGCGTCCTCCAGGTGTGACTTTCAACTGTCCTCATGGGGCCGTCCTCCACAGGAGTGATGCGGAGAATTGTCTTTTTTTTTTACCTCTGCCAACGGTGTTGGAGGAGGATTATGTTTTAGCCTTTGTTTGTTTTTCCCAATGCAATTCAAAAAGAAGTGAATGGATTTTGATGAAATTTTGAGGAAAGGTTGTTCATGGGCAAAGGAACAGTTGAATTGGTTTCGATGCAAATCTGGATATGTATTCAGATCCAGGATTTATTGTTTGTTCCCAACGTAACTCAAAAAGTAGCAAACGGGGTTTAATGAAATTTGGTGTACAGCTTTAGTATTATTCAAGATTCAAGTGATTTGATTTTGATGTTGATAATATGTGGCATGGCGAAGGTATGAACTCTACCCAGTGTCCTTCTACTTACTACAGAATTTTTTTGGTTCTACAAAATAAAACCTAAATATAGTACAGTTTCACTTTGTTAAATGGGAAGAAACCATTTAAAACAAATGTTCCCAGGATAAAGTTGGGATCCACTGTGACCCTGACCAGGATTAAGTTCTTACTGAAGATGAAAGAATGAAGTCCATCTTTGCTGTGTATAATTCAGAACTCACCTGAGACCTGGAGATCCACTTCAGAGTTTTCTTCTGACTCTCAAGCATTGATGTTTCATTTCTAGTCGGCTTGCACCATTTTACACTCCCCAAAGTTGCATTTGTTGCATACACACCTTCCCAATCTGACAGGTCACAGGCCAGGTATCGGCCATCAAAAAAGAAGAGAAGCAGCCACATCACAGTGGTGAAAGTGGAGTACAGACCTTTATACCAGGTGCATTTACAACACATATTTCCATCATTTCTCTCTGAGGACAGGGAAACAAAAAGTCAAAACAAAGCAACCTGTGCAAGGGACTGTGCCACAAAGAACAGATATTGATTTATTGTAGATACGATCACAAGGACAAACACATTCTTCCTCCAGAATCTTCTCTAAAGCAAAAAGAATGAGACCAAAGATTGAGACATTTCCAACTGGTTTCTGCAAGAATTCAGTGAAACCTTTAGCACTGACCATGACGACAAGTCAAGATGCAAGGAACGGCTTCAATAAAGGCCCAGTCACACAGCCAAAACTTACGATTTACGCATGAATTGCGCATAAATTTCGAGTCGTGTGCGATTCATCAGTGCTGTGCGTAATTCATAAGTTTTTTTGATGTGGAGCATCAGTAGTTGTCAGTGGATGTTCGACGAATCGGGTTTGTGCGCGATTCCAGGGTTTGAGCTGCTCAAAATTATTGATCACGCACAAGTATGCGCGATTGTGCGCCGTTTAACGTAATTCGTGCGTCCTTTGCCGTAGTTCTGACGCGGACAATGCACGACATATGCGTGGACCATTAGTGGTTGATCGCAAGAAATTTACCGCTACCACGCACGTCGATGACTTTTCACTGATGAATAACGCACATATCACGCATGTCTCGCTGTAGTAACACGTACATTTCACTGATATCCACTGACAATCACTGACAAAAAAGTATTAACGCATATAACACTTACATTTTGAAGAGGAGGAGACACAAACATCACAAACCTGCTTCTTTTGTTTTGATGTTTTGTTGAATTAGTTCTGCAGCCAGACATCTTTAAACCACCTCCAGTTCTTCAGTGTGAAAACTTCAAATCTCAAAGATTTTTATCATTCATCATAATGTTCAGGGCGGCACGGTGGTGTAGTGGTTAGCCCTGTCGCCTCACAGCAAGAAGGTCCTGGGTTCAAGCCCCGGGGCCGGTGAGGGCCTTTCTGTGTGGAGTTTGCATGTTCTCCCCGTGTCCGCGTGGGTTTCCTCCGGGTGCTCCGGTTTCCCCCACAGTCCAAAGACATGCAGGTTAGGTTAACTGGTGACTCTAAATTGAGCGTAGGTGTGAATGGTTGTCTGTGTCTATGTGTCAGCCCTGTGATGACCTGGCGACTTGTCCAGGGTGTACCCCGCCTTTCGCCCATAGTCAGCTGGGATAGGATCCAGCTTGCCTGCGACCCTGTAGAAGGATAAAGCGGCTAGAGATAATGAGATGAGATGAGATCATAATGTTCAAAATGGTCTTCCAGATTTTAATTTTACTGAAGAGCCGAAATCAAAGACAGAAGAAAAGAAGAAGTGCATCGTCACGTGAGGGTTTTGAGAAACACTACAATAACACATGATAGTGTGGCGATGGAGCGACACAAAAGCCAGGAAACTGCAGCACTTTCATCTTCTCATGCTCGCTTACACACTGTAACGCTTACACTTCAGAGATCACTGACCACAAACTGAAACATTCACACTTTATCTGAATGATGGCATCCAGACTCTGAAAGAAATTTCATCATTTTAGAGCCAGTAAGCTGTTGGAACTTGCACAGAATTACACTACCCATCAGCCCTAGCATGTCACATGACCACTGATCACTCACCTGTTTCTGTTGTACCCAATGCTGCCCTCGAGGGGAAGCTGTAATTCCCCACCTTTAACAGGTAAAATCCACAGAAACGCCTCCTCAGCGCCTCATCCTGGGGTCGTCTTCTCCTCTACCAGTTCCTTCCGCATTTACTGAGTCACATCAAACCAACATGGCCGCTCACACTGGGACCAGTACTGGCTTCAGATACAGTACTCTGTTAAATCTAGAACCCCAAGCGTACTAATCACAGTTCTGAGAAGCTAATCATGAACATTCGAGTGAGTAACGTTAGCCAGCTAGCGTGTTGCTAACACTTTTTGCTGTGGTCTTCAGTTGTTGCTGTGCTGCGATTTCAGTCCAGAACGTTGCCTGAATGTTGACTGGTTCACTGCAGTAGAACAGAACCAGCAGCCACTCAGACTGGGAAAGGGCAGGTAAAACAGATGTTTATGAGTTTACGTGCTCTGACAGAGTGAACACACACTTTCAGTTTTTGGTTTCATTTTGTTTGTTTCTTTTGTGTTTCCTTTAATATTTTCACCTGCAGTGCATCCAGCTCCTTTTCCTGACATTTAAGTTTAAAAAAAATCACAATTTAACAAAGCTAACAAAATAAATAGGCGTCAATCATGTTCATGAATTTTATTTTGTATTTTTAAAATAGAGTCAAGAAGGAACTTACAGAAGGTTTGTCTCAGACTGCTTAAGAAGAAAAAAATTAAAATAAAATCAGACGATAACAGCATGTAAAAACTAATTACAGAACAAACACCAATCTCATTTATCTAAATTTGGACACTACAGTACTGAGCAGTCGAGGGTTAATGCTCTTCATGGCAGTCCTGGGATTTGAACTCTCAACCATCTGATCACTGAGTCACTACTGATTCTCCATCATTACAGATGATCCTGTAAAATCAGAGACAACAAAAAAGTTGAATCCTACAGGAAGAACATTTACATTTTCCTATAAATATGGGTTAATGTGGGTTATATATCATTGGTTTATTAACCTGGTCACATTTCATAACTTTGCACTGTTGTTCCGGTTGCTCTGAGCCACATCACTGTCCAGACATTCACGATTATGACAAGCACTGCAGCAGGGACAACAATTACTGCAGCAGGGACAACAAGCACTGCAGCAGGGACAACAGTATAAGAATCCGAGAATGATGGTGATGATGAACATTATTCCAAAACCTGTAAACTGAAAGAAAAATAATGAAATAAGTAAAGTAGAAACATAGCCTTTGCTGTGTGTAGTTCAGAACTCACCTGAGATATGCTGATCATCCTCAGTGTCTCCTGCTTCCTCTGAAACACCTCCGTTTCATTTCCAGTCGGTTTGCACCACTTTAAAGCACCAGTTTCAGTGTATTTACCTCCCCAGTAAGAACAGGCACAGGACACGTATTGGCCATCAACAAAGAAGAAAAACAGCCAGGTGATGGCTATGAAAGAAGAGAAGAGATATTTCTCCCTTGTGGAGTTTCTCTTCGTTCCTTTATCCCCCGACATTGGGGATGTGTCAGCAGAGCAGGGCGCTTTATTTCTGGGGACGTCATCCGTCTCTATGGGTCCGACAGCTGAGGAGAGTGCTTCACTTTCAGGAATGTCATCCCTTCTTCTGTTCTCCATCTTTGGGGATGTCTGAGTGGAGCAGGATACTTTTCTTTTGGACTTGTCCTCCATCCCTCCATTTTGTGTCTTTGAGGAGAAGTCCACAAATTTCAAAGTAAAAAACAAGAAAAAAAAGAAAGGCACTATGGCATAACAAGCACATTTCAATTCATTAAAGACAGGTTGGCAAGGGCAAACAAAATCAGTGTCCATCACTTTCTCCAAAATAGCAAGACACAGAGTGTAGACCGCCACATCTCCAGCACTCATGTTCGGAAAAACAACATCCATGGTCGCTTTATCCATGACGAAGTCAAAGATACACAGACTGTATGGAGAGAAGACGTCCTTCTTCTCATTCTTCTTCTTCTTCTTGTCCAGACATTAGATCCTCAAAAGTCTCTTATCGCTGCTCTGTCTCTCGTATACACTGCTGTGTGACGTTCATCTCCTCCCCATTGATACATGTGAGGTTGGTACAAAGAAATGTCAAGTAAAGGAGGAAGAGGGAAAAATGACAAACATGTTTCCTTTGTCTTGAAACTACAGCATTTATTTCACCCAAAAAATCCTTTAAACCACATTCAGTTCTTCAGTACAAATTCATCGCAATGCTCAAAACGTCACTTTATTGAATTTTAACATTTAAAATAAAAAATAAAAAACTAGAAACCCGTCCTCACGTGAGGACTTTAAGAAATAAGCTATAAACGATCGCGTGACAAAACCACACTGGAAACCAAACTGCAGCACTTCATCTTCACTCTGTCTCTCACACACAGATTACCGACCACAAACTGAAACTTTCACACATTTATTTCATCCAATTGTTTTAGATCCATTTTTTCACATCTATATGGTATAAATATGAACAATAATCTATTTTTTGTATAAGTTGGTGTTTTATATTTATCACAGTCAGTAAAGAAAACAAGACAATTTCATTTTTATTGAGTTAAAAAAAACACTTCAAGCGATCAGCATGTAATCAGATTTAAACTTTAAACCGATTTTTTAAATGTGATGTATTTCATTTCTGAAACACAAACACACACATGAAACAAACTCCATCTGAAAACGTCCAGTTTTACCTCAGCAGTGATTATTACGAGCTTTTGTTCTCTTACTGCAGATATTTATTTTCATCCAAAACACACCCATGTGGGCGGCATGGTGGTGTAGTGGTTAGCGCTGTCGCCTCACAGCAAGAAGGTCCTGGGTTTGAGCCCCGTGGCCGGCGAGGGCCTTTCTGTGTGGAGTTTGCATGTTCTCCCCGTGTCCACGTGGGTTTCCTCCGGGTGCTCCGGTTTCCCCCACAGTCCAAAGACATGCAGGTTAGGTTAACTGGTGACTCTAAATTGAGCGTAGGTGTGAATGTGAGTGTGAATGGTTGTCTGTGTCTATGTGTCAGCCCTGTGATGACCTGGCGACTTGTCCAGGGTGAACCCCGCCTTTCGCCCGTAGTCAGCTGGGATAGGATCCAGCTCGCCTGTGACCCTGTAGAACAGGATAAAGCAGCTACAGATAATGAGATGAGATGAGACACACCCATGAACCAATGACTAATGATAAGATGTAGAAACTCTCCAAACGAGTGACACACCCTATGATGTCATCACGGTTCACACTGGGAAAACCAGCTATCTTTTGGTTCCAGCTGGGAACCAAATTTTCAGCTTCTAAACTCATTTATTTTCAATCAGAATTCCTAAACCGGTTCACAATCTGGTGCATGAACCAGAATAGAACCCATTCCCTGGTGGTGGAAAAGGGGTGTGGCTGTCACAAAGCACTGACACTGGAGACTCCTTCCATAAACATTACAGAAAATTTAATCAGATCACCAATAACACTTCTGACCTTCTGAGGGTGGAGGGAAATGGATCTTCATGAAATGGAGAAATGAAAGCAGGCTGATGTTCATCTGACAGATGGTTTGGAAAGTTGGATTCTGTTGCAGGCATCTGCAGCGTTCTCGAGATGGTTCTGTCACAGTGGGTAATTCATCACTTCTACAGAGTAATGTTATATGACTCTCTCATGAAAGGATGTGAACATTTTGGTTGTTTGAAGTTTTGGTGTCCAAAACTTTCAAGCACAAATCTTAATTTGGCTTCTTTATTTAATTACAATTTAACAAATCTAACAAACTGAAGAGAGATTAATTCATGAAATCCAGCATTTTTTATTCATTTTATTTTTAATGTACTGTAAATAAGGAAATGACAGGAAGTTTGTTTCAGACAAATTTATAACACAAAGTTAAGTTAAAATATATATTCAGTCAATCACAAAAAAATCACCAGTTAATACAGTCGCAGGTCAAAACTAATCATTTCACAAATGTTTATCTGAAGTAAAAACATTACGCTTTTAACAATTATTTAGTTTAAACACAATTTTACAAATTTAATTTAAAGAATGTATAAACTCATTTCTCTAAGGGGGTCATTTCACCGAGAAATCTTCCCGGAAGACCGAGCTGTGATCTCAGAGCGTGGCTTGGTCGCCGCAGGTCGTACGCAGTCGACGGTTGACCAAGGGTTGGTCACGCCTTGGTCTTCCGTGGTTGCACGTGGTCGAGGAATGGTCTCCCCAACAAAGAGATCATAGCTCAGTTTTTTGACATGTCAAAAAACTGAGCCTCGACCTAAAAGTCGCACAGAGAGCGTCGAAAGAGCGAACAAGGTCGAGAAAAGGATGTATTGGTTGAGAGATAATCAAGGCTAGAATGGGGATGAGCGATGCTCAGTCTTCTCGAGCGAGAACTGATTGCGCGCATGGTTGTGCTGCTCGGCGCGTCCTCAACACTCACTCGATCCGTGCGATCTAGCTTCACTCTTTTGCGATCAAGCCTCGCTCCACGCAAACTGTCCCAGACCTTCCCTAGACCCGTACGCTCCCTATTCTTCCCACAATTGGATTCTAAAGAGGATTAAGGTGTGACCTACTTCAACCAATAAAGATCGACCATCGCTTAAGTTGCAACCTATCTTCGCCTAATCCGATTAAGCTACACCTACTGAACATCATATAAATAGGGCACAATAGCATGATGCAGAGTGATTGGGTCCATGTTGTCCCTTCGGAGGCTGATCAAAAACTGATGGTCAGCCACTGATCACCGGGCCTTTTTATATGGTCGCAGTAGGTCGCACGCAAATCCAGGCGACCGTGACAAATTTGCGCGTAGCTCAGGCAAGAATCTGTCTAGAAAAGATCAAGAATTGAGCGTACAGAGCAAGGCTAGAACGTTTATATCGCAGGCTAAATCGTATTGATCGAGGGTACGTTGCAACTCGTACGTAGCTAGATAGGCCAAGATTGAGCCTTGATCGGCCGAGGTTGCGCACTTGTGAGGATAGATCGCCAAGAGATCGACGCTGTGTCGCAGATTGGTCGAACAGAACGAGCCTTGGTCGTGTTAAGATCGCATCAGATCGAGTGGATAAACGCAAGTAGAGCATATGTAAAGCGTTTACAGAGCGTATAGGACGCAGGTAGAGCGTACACATCGAAGGTCGAACAAGATAACATCGAACATAGAGTGTACACAGAAAATAATGGGTTTAGGTCGCATGGATTTTGCCCGTGACTACAGGAAAACATAGCTGCGATCATAGTCGCGCGTGGTTGCATGCGATTTTTCCAGATCGTACTTGGTGAAATGAGGGGCTAAAGTGAGAACACTACAGCACTAAGCAGTCTAGGCTCATGTTCTTCCTAGGATTTGAACTCTCAACCATCTGATTATTGAGTCATGACTGATTCTGCTGCCTTCCACACATTTGCAGGAAACGCACACAAAGAACATAAGCTATGAGTTAAAGAGTATCTTATGGGCAGTTCTGTACATTTAGTTTTTATTAAATACAGATTAAATCTCGTTAGCTTATGAACCTCGTTGTTGAGGGGTTTCAGTCCCACATCTCTGCTCCAAACTGAGGCTCCATTTTAATCAAACTGTTTCCAACACCATCATATTCCATTTTAAATAGTGAGTGTATTGTGTGATTGTGATTTTGAAAAAAAAAAAGATTGTTTTTGCTGTGTGTATTTCAGAACTCTCCTGAGATCTGGACGTCCACTTCAGAGTCCTCTGCTGACTCGTGTCATACAGAACCTCAGTCACTTCCAGTCAATTGGTGTCAGGAAATCCTCACTGCATTGTGTTTAGCATACATACTTTCCCAGTAGGAAAAACCACCGGAGACAACAGCGCACGCCGGATGATGGCTGTGAGAGTGGAGCAGAATAATTTACTCCACCTGTATTTCTCCCTCATCCTTCCATCCTCTGTATTTATGGGTCAACAAACCAAACAGGAAAAACAAAGCAACCGAAAGAAGGGACATGTCACAATACTCTACACAGGGTCACAAAAACACACAAATTCATCCATCCATTTTCTTCTGCTTATCCAAAGTTGGGTCGCAGTGGCAGCAGGTGAATCAGGGTATTCTGGGCATCCCTCTCCCCAGCAACGCTTTCCAGTTCTTCCTGGCACTTCCAGGCCAGATGAGATATATAATCTCTCCAGTGTGTTCTGGGTCTACCCTGAGGACTCCTCCCAGTTGGACATGCCCAGAAAGCCTCCAAAGGAAGGCACCCAGGAGGCATCCTAATCAGATGTCCAAACCACCTCAGCTGACTCCTTTCGACATGAAGGAGCAGTGACTCTACTCTGAGATCCCTCCAGATGTCTGAGCTCCTCACCCTGTCTCTAAGGCTGAGCCCAGCCACCCTATAGAGAAAGCTCATTTCAGTCACCTGTATCTGTGATCTCATCCTTTCGGTCACTACCCAAAGCTCATGACCATAGGTGAAGGTTGGAACGTAGATTTACTGGTAAATCAAAAGCTTTGCCTTCCGGCTCAGCTCCCTCTTCACCACAACGGTCCAGTACAACACCCGCATTACTGCTGATGCCAACCCAATCCGCTTGTCCATCTCATGCTCCATTTTAGCATCACTCGTTAACAAGACTCCGGGATACTTAAACTCCTTCACTTGAGGCAGCAACTCACTCCCAACCTGGAGGGAGCACTCCACCGTTTTCCAGCAGAGAACCATGGCCTCAGACTTGGAGGTGCTGACTCTTATCCCTGCCACTTCACTCTCAGCTGCAAACTGTCCCAGTGCTTGCTGAAGGTCACATTCTGAAGAAGCCAACAGAATCACATCATCTGCAAAGAGCAGAGATGCAATTCTGAGGTTCCCAAACCTCATTCATATTCATGAATATCACAAACAGGATCGGTGACAAGGGGCAGTTTTGGCAGAGTCCAACACCCACCAAGAACGTGTTTGACTTTGTGCCAAGGATTCGAATGCAGCTCAAACTTAGGTTGTACAAGGACTGGATGGCTCGTAGCAACGGCCCCGATACCCCATACTCCCGAAGTGCCCCCCACAAGAGTCCCTGGGGGACATGGTCATAAGCCTTATCCAAATCTACAAAACACATGTAGACCAGCTGATCATTTTCCCATGAACCCCTGAACAACCCTGCCAGGGTAAAGAGCTGGTCCACCATTCCATGGCCAGGATGGAATTCACACTGATCCTCCTGAATCTGAGGTTCAACAATCAGTCAGAGCCTCCTTTCCAGCACCCTGAAATAAACTTTCCCAGGGAGGCTGAGCACTGTGATACCCCTATAATTGGAGCAAACTCTCTGGTTCACCTTTTTGAAAAGAGGAACCACCACCCCAGTCTGCCACTCCACAGGCACTGTGCCCAACCTCCACGCAACATTGAAGAGGCATGTCAGCCAAGACAGCCCAGCAATGTCCAGAGCCTTCAGCATCTTGGGGTGAATCTCATCCACCCCTGGTGCCTTGCCACCGAGGAACTTCTTGACTGCCTCAGTGACCTCTGCCAGAGATATGGGTGAAGCTTCCCTCGGGTTTTGCTGTCAGTCCCCCACTCGCTTGCTCACTCGAGTTTGTTGATGGTGTAGTGGCTGCTGCTTTACAGTATGTCCCGGGTCTCCCTCATGCCTGTGTTACCTTCTGGCTCTCCCTTTTTTGTTATGCTGTCATAGTTAGTTGCCGGAGTCCCTGCTTGTACTCAGTGCAATATGTATACTGTTCCTACTTATTCAGGTGACATTGGGCATACCTAACAACCTGTTTTTTCTCCCCCCCCAAATCTGTCCCTCTGAGTTACATGTCAGTCCTGGGATCGAGATGCTGAACCTCTTCTGCTCCTCAGACCTGCCTGATCCATCCTGGTGCCCTGTGTCTGGTTGGAGTCTCATCACATCGCTCCTGTGGAGGACGGCCCCATGTGGACAGTTGAAAGTCACACCTGGAGGACGCTCTGGACTCTTACAGTAATGCTTTTATGGCTGAGGACTGCAGTTGACTTGCTAACTTTAGGACTGCAGTTGTCATGAACAGTTTTACAGTCAAATTTCCATCAATGAAGAGTTTATAACATCAACGAAACTGACTTCATGTTAAAACTGTTAATGTTATAGTCAAGTTGTCTCTTGTTGCCCAAATGAGGATGGGTTCCCTTTTGAGTCTGGTTCCTCTCGAGGTTTCTTCCTCATGCCGTCTGAGGGAGTTTTTCCTTGCCACCGTCGCCACGGGCTTCATCATTGGGGATAGATTAGGGATAAAATTAGCTCATGTTTTAAGTCATTCAAATTCTGTAAAGCTGCTTTGCGACAATGTTTATTGTTAAAAGCGCGATACAAATAAACTTGACTTGACTTGACTGATTGTTCCTCATCACTCCTCATCCCTCTGCCTCGCTCCTTATCCCTCCTCATCCTTCCGCCTTGCTCCTTGTCCCTACTCATTGCTCCTCCACTGTCACATATTTCTATTAGAACATTTATCATCCATCAACCTCACAAACATCAAATAAATCAGGCTTGGAGCTTCCTTCACTGGTTCTGCACTGGAGCTACGATGCTCATGTACAGTAGCTAACAATTCAAAGAAATTTTATCTCCCTGACAAATCTTTAAACCACCTGCAGTTCATCTGTGTTACAACAACAAACTTCATAATGTTAAAATTCTTATTACAAAGAGAGAGAGAGAGAGAGAGAGAGAGAGAGAGAGACTTTACTGAATTTTAAGAGCCAAAGAAAACATTATTCATGTTTTCTTTGGCTCTTAAAATTATTTTTATGAATAAATTTTATATTTATGTTCAGTCTTAAAATGAACAATAGCACATTTCTTCTTTTCCTTTTCTGGTTATTTTATATTTAAAGTTTTTTGTTTAATTAAAAAAAAACAAATAATATACTTAATTTTCAGTAAAGTTGATTTTGGGGGGATTTTGGAAACATTCCCTGGAGACATTTCTCTTTATTGTGAGTGAACTAACTGTGTATTTCAGAGGTTCTTAAACTTTTGCAAGCTGGGACACACACATCCCCCCCCCACCACCACCACCACCACCACTGTTCTACTGAACTCGGATGCCCCACCCCCAAAGATAGATAGATAGATAGATAGATAGATAGATAGATAGATAGATAGATAGATAGATTCTGTCTATCTATCTATCTATCTATCTATCTATCTATTAGTAGTAGTATAGTAATAGTTCAGGTATTTATTATTATTATCTCATCTCATCTCATTATCTCTAGCCGCTTTATCCTGTTCTACAGGGTCGCAGGCGAGCTGGAGCCTATCCCAGCTGACTACGGGCGAAAGGCGGGGTTCACCCTGGACAAGTCACCAGGTCATCACAGGGCTGACACATAGACACAGACAACCATTCACACTCACATTCACACCTACGCTCAATTTAGAGTCACCAGTTAACCTAACCTGCATGTCTTTGGACTGTGGGGGAAACCGGAGCACCCGGAGGAAACCCACGCGGACACGGGGAGAACATGCAAACTCCACACAGAAAGGCCCTCGCCGGCCACGGGGCTCGAACCCAGGACCTTCTTGCTGTGAGGCGACAGCGCTAACCACTACACCACCGTGCTGCCCATTATTATTATTATTGTTGTTGTTGTTATTATTAATCAAATCAAATCAAGTTTATTTGTACAGCGCTTTTAACAATAAACATTGTCGCAAAGCAGCTTTACAGAATTTGAACGACTTAAAACATGAGCTAATTTTATCCCTAATCTATCCCCAATGAGCAAGCCTGTGGCGACGGTGGCAAGGAAAAACTCCCTCAGACGACATGAGGAAGAAACCTGGAGAGGAACCAGACTCAAAAGGGAACCCATCCTCATTTGGGCAACAACAGACAGCCTGACTATAATATTAACAGTTTTAACAGGTATAACCCTCAACTGTCCTCATGGGGCCGTCCTTCACAGGAGTGGGGCGATAAAACTCCGACCAGACACAGGGCACCAGGATGGATCAAGCAGGTCCGAGGGGCAGAAGAGGCCAGCATCTCAATCCCAGGATCAACATGTAACTCAGAGGGACAGATTGGGGGGGGGAGAAAGAAAACATGTTGTTAGGTATGCCCTAAAAATGACAAGTATTAAATCTGTGTGGTAGGCTCGCAGAGACGAGAGTCTTTACATCAGGCATGACACACAATGGCATGTTAATATGGTAAAAAAAATATATCATGACCTGCTCTGGCTGGATGCTTGATTGGGTGATGGGAGCACACTCCTCAGCAATGATGAGATGCAGATGGGACCCTTAGGCCTGGCCAAGACAATTCAGTTACATTTCACCGGGTCTGGGACATGCGACAGAATGTCTGACGGCCGATTCCCTGCAGGCTACGATAGCCAGTCGAGGTCCCCACCGTCTCCACCAAAAGATTTCCTGTTGACTCCATGTAACTCAGAGGGACAGATTTGGAGTGGGGGGGGAGAGAAAGAAAACACAGGTGGTTAGGTATGCCCAATGTCACCTGAATAAGTAGGAACAGTATACATATTGCACCGAGTACAAGCAGGGACTCCGGCAACTAACTATGACAGCATAACTAAAAGGAGAGAGCCAGAAGGTAACACAGGCATGAGGGAGCCCCGGGACATAAAGCAGCCAGCCACTGCACCGTCAACAAACTCGAGTGAGCAAGTGAGTGGGGGACTGACAGCATCCATACATCCCAGTTTACCAAAACACTCTATGTCTGAGGACCCTCCAGATCTACTCCTTTACCTCAAACACCATTAACAAAAGGCTTGACTAAACAGATATGTTTTTAGCCTAGACTTAAATGCTGAGACTGTGTCTGATTCCCGAACATTACTTGGAAGGCTGTTCCATAACAGTGGGGCTTTGTAAGAAAAGGCTCTGCCCCCTGATGTAGCCTTCACTATACGAGGTACCAGCAGATAGCCTGCACCTTTTGATCTAAGTAGGCGTGGCGGGTCATAGAGGAGCAGAAGTTCACTCAGGTACTGTGGTGCGAGACCATTCAGTGCTTTAAAGGTCAATAGTAGTATTTTATAATCAATACGAAATTTGATTGGGAGCCAATGCAGTGTGGATAAGACAGGCGTGATGTGGTCATATTTTCTAGTTCTAGTAAAGACTCTTGCTGCGGCATTTTGAACTAACTGGAGCTTGTTTATGCACTTATTGGAACATCCAGACAGTAAGGCATTACAATAATCCAACCTGGAGGTAATGAAAGCATGGACTAGTTTTTCTGCATCATGCAATGACATTAAATTTCTTATCTTTGCAATATTTCTGAGATGAAAGAAAGCTATCCGGGTGATGTTATCAATGTGAGTTTCGAATGAAAGACTGGGGTCAATAATCACTCCGAGGTCTTTTACTGCTGCACGTGAAGAAACAGAAAGGCCATCCAGAGTTACTGTGTAATCAGAAAACTTACTTCTAGCTGTATGTGGTCCTAGCACAAGTACTTCAGTCTTGTCAGAGTTAAGCAGAAGGAAATTTATAAGCATCCAGTGTCTAATGTCCTTAACACATTCCTCAATTTTATTAAGCTGGTGTCTCTCATCAGGTTTTGCAGAGACATACAACTGTGTGTCATCAGCATAACAGTGGAAACTAATACAATGTTTACGAATAATATCGCCCAGAGGTAACATATATAGATAAAAAAGCAGTGGACCCAAGACAGAACCTTGTGGAACACCAAACTTTACCTCGGTAGGTCTAGAAATATCACCATTTATATCAACATACTGATAACGATCCGTTAGATAAGACCTGAGCCAGGAGAGGGCCGTTCCCTTAACTCCCACAACATTTTCTAGTCTATCCAGAAGAATGGAATGATCAATGGTATCAAATGCTGCACTAAGGTCAAGCAACACAAGTAGCGAGACACAGCCCTGATCAGACGCCAACAGTAGGTCGTTTACTACTTTAACCAGTGCTGTCTCTGTGCTATGATGAGGTCTAAATCCTGACTGATGCATTTCATGGATGTTATTCCTATGTAAATATGAGCATAACTGCTGTGCCACAGCTTTTTCAAGGATCTTGGAGATAAAGGGGAGGTTTGATATTGGCCGATAATTGGACAGCTGACAGGGATCAAGGTCAGGTTTTTTAATCAGGGGTTTGATAACTGCTAGTTTAAAGGATTTGGGTACATAGCCAATCATAAGAGAATAATTTATTATTTTTAGAAGCGGTTCAATTACTCCAGGCATTATCTGTTTGAATAGATGTGTCGGTAAGGGATCTAGTATGCAAGTTGAGGCTTTTGATGTAGAGATTAATGAAAGTAATTCAGTTTCTTTTAGGGGAGTAAAACATTCTAACTGATGATCTGATACAGTTATATTGTTAACTACAAGGTCACTTTCATTGTCTGATCTTAAATTAGTAGTTTGAATTTTTTGTCGGATATTCTCAATTTTGTCATTAAAAAAATTCATGAAGTCATTGCTACTACATACTGCAGGTGTGCATCTGTCTATAGTGGACTTATTCCTGGTTAATTTTGCTACAGTATTAAATAGGAATCTAGGATTATTTTTGTTATCTTCTATTAGGGAGGAGAGATATGTTGATCTCGCAGCACTAAGAGCTTTTCTATACTTCAGGAAGCTCTCCTTCCACGCTAATTTGAACACTACCAATTTTGTTTGACGCCATTTACGTTCCAATTTTCGAGTGGTCTGTTTTAAAGTGCGAGTGTCATCATTATACCAGGGTGCTAATTTTTTGTCTCTGACCATTTTCCTTTTTAGAGGAGCTACATTATCTAAAGTATGGCGGAATGTTGACTCTAAGCATTCAGTTGCCTGATCAAGTTCTGCAGGGGCTGACAGTGACCCAATCAAAGTTGACAGCTCTGGGAGATCATTTATAAAGCTCTGTGCAGTAGTTGACGTGAAAGTACGTTTAATACAGTAGCGTGGTGAGGTGCATATATTATTACTCAGACATATTTTGAATGAGATGAGACAATGATCTGAGATAACTTCAGACTGTGGAAGTGTGACTATATTGTCTACGTTTAATCTGAATGTTAGTATTAGATCAAGGGTTTGACCACCATTATGGGTCGGTCCTATGACATTCTGCTTAATCCCGACTGAATCTAAGATGGACACAAACGCTGTTTTTAAAGGGTCTTCTGGGTTATCGAAGTGAATATTAAAATCTCCGACAACTAAAGCTTTGTCTAAGGAAATAACCAAATCTGAGATAAAATCTGCAAATTCAGAAAGAAACTCAGAATATGGCCCCGGGGGCCTGTAAATAATAAGCAATGGAATTAACTGGGTAGACTTATTTTTTGAGGCTACATACATTATATGAGTATGAAGAACTTCAAATGTATTAAATTTATAACCAGGTTTGTGTGTTACACCTAGATAATCGTTATAAATAACCGCGACGCCTCCTCCTCTGCCAGTTAGACGAGGCTGGTGTATATAACTGTATCCAGGAGGACTCGCTTCATTTAATGCTATATATTCATTTGGCTTAATCCATGTTTCAGTTAAACACAGTACATTAAACTCCTGATCAGTAATGAGTTCATTAACCATTAGCACTTTAGATGTAAGAGATCTAATATTTAATAGCCCCACCTTTAGATCAAAGGTGCTGGCAGCAGCTGTACAGTCAGTCTGATCTAATTTTATATTGATTAGGTTACTGGAACAAACTCTCTGAAAATTTCTACCTTTTTGTTGAGCTCGGGGAACAGACACAGTCTCGATGTAGTGGGCCCTGAGTGGCAACTCTGTGCAGCTAGCAGACAGTCGGTTTAGCCTGTTCGTCTGCTCCCTGGCCTTGGCTCTGGATTGTCAGAAATTAACTAGGCCTGTTCTGAGACTATGACCTATGCTGCAGGAAATGAGAGCAGCACCTTCCCGAGTGGGATGGATACCGTCCCGCCCTAACAGGCCAGCAGTGCCCTCAAAATTAGCCCAATTATCTATAAAGCCCACACTGTTTTCAGAGCACCACCTGGACAGCCAGCAGTTCAGCGACCATAACCTGCTGTAAGCTACATCGCCACGCCGCATTGGGATGGGGCCAGAGCATACTACAGCCAATTATTATTATTGTTGTTGTTGTGTGAAACATGGCTGTGTGATCACGTCAACTCGAGACAGCGCTCGTGATTCCACCAGACGAACTGCAGCATGTTTCAGAAGCGTCTCCTCTCGGCTCCATTATAAGCACAGAGTCATTTTTGCCGCAAACTCCATTCAAGCCATACAGAGCAGATGGAGTCGGGCAGGAAGCGGAACGGCCTTGCATCACTCCATCAACATCATAACCTGTGACACCTCCAGGCCAGAAGTCAACTGGAGAGAGGATCTTGGCCATGAACAAGAGGTTCGTCCTGGGAGTTGAAAAACACAGAGTGCTTTATTACACGACAAATAACGACAATAAACACAAATAAAACAGACATAAAAGGAACCCATTTAATTATGTAACCTACTTACCACGGTAGGAGCACAAAATCAAGGATAAATAAACAAATTGGTCAATAAAATAGAGCAGAAAAAACCCTCCGCTTCTAAAACGCTCCCAGTGGGAAATGAAGCCACGCTGAGGACGGAACAAAACTGTGTCGCACACGCAACATCACAGAACAGAACCACACCCGGTGGGATCCAGGGGTCAGGGATGGCAGAGCTAAAACCACAAACCAGAGCAGGTGAGAAACAGCAATAACACTCAGCTCAGAAACCATTTTCTGCACATGACAGAAGCAGTACTGAGATCTCAAGGATAAACCCAGGAGGAAGAGAACAGAGATGGATGTCCTGCAGTGGAGATCGCAGAAAACGGGAGAGGAGATGAAAGTAGCCGTTAAAAAGGCTGTTTAAGTGTGCTGTAAGAGCAGCGTTGGAAGGAGAAGGTCATGTTTTGGAGCTGAAGTGAGGGGACGAGAACTGGCGTTAAAAATTCTGAACAATGTACGAAACTATAGATGAACAGTGACATGTTTCTGATGTCTGAACTGACGTCTGCTAAAGTTGGGTGGTTGGCCAGGATGAAGAGAAACATGTCTGTGATTTCTTGGTGCAATTTTAAGCCACGTCCCCTGTACTTTGGGAGTTAAGGCCAATTTATGCTGACAACCCAGTCCTCGCAGATGGCGTCGCAGATGGCGTCTGCGAAGCCCCCCCCACCTTCGCAGACACTCTGCACGCACCTCCCAAAAATTGTGACCACCGCAGAAGCCTCGCAGACAGCATCGCAGACAAGAGGGCTCTGATTGGTCCACTCTACATCCGCTGTACACGCACTTCCACTTCCCTACTTTCCCGGTTTGTTTTGTTTTCACGACCGCCATTTTTAAAAACACGAGCGAAGATGGAGCAGCACGAAGAGCGGTTGATCGAGGAAGTGAGGAAGTACGGACATCTATACGACTCCAGTTCTAGTCATTATAAGTAACCGGAGGATAAACACTCCACTAACCACACCCACCAACTACTCCTAGCGATTTCGCGACTTTGCGCCCCCTTGCGTTGTGGCGGTGAATAACATCGCACACGCCTATTACTCCCCGCTCAACGATAAATTACAACTGTCTGCGAAAAGCTATCTGCGACGGCCTTGTCGCAAGAGCATGCAGAGGCCTTTAGAGGTCAGTGAGCGCATGCCCCGCCCCCCAGTTTGAGAACCATTTGTGGAACTAATTGTACTGATGAATTGATGAATATTTTGGTGTTTGGTGATTTGCTCCTCACATTTACCTCGCTTGTTTATCAGCAATTTATTTTATTAACGCAGATAATGAAAGTGAAGTAGTTTTTAATGTTTCAAAAAAATTTGAGCTTCAGTGTTTTCAGTCTGTAAGTGGGAGTTAGTGAGGAATAAAAACACAGAGAAGAAAAAGAATTAAAGACTTTGAAATTTGAAATAAACACAAACTTTATTAATCTGTGAGGAACAAAGAAATGAAGTGATAAAGAGGCAGAAAGAGAAAGACATGAAGAAGAAAGACAGGAAATTCTCACCCAGCGCTCTCTCTCTCTCTCTCTCTCTCTCTCTCTCTCTCTCTCGTCCCCTGTCCTTGATCTACATGGAGGTGAGGTGTGTAATAATTAGAGCCACTTAACCATGTCAAACAGGAGAAAGCCTATTACACACACACACACACACACACTGGACACTTTTATTTCAGAGAGACAGTTTGACAGCGGGGGGAAACAGTGCACTCGCCACTTAAACACATTTTAAGAGTCTGGATTCTCTCTACTGTCACAGTGTGTGTGTGTGTGTGTGTGTGTGTGTGTGTGTGTGTGTGTGTGAGTGTGTGTGTGTGTGTGTGTGTGTGTGTGTGTAATGGGGAAAAAGGAAAAACAGAAATGTGAACTGAAACAACTTTAACATACTATCTGTCATCAACCACCTGTCTCTCTCACTCACTCTCTCTCTCACACACACACACACACACACATGCTGGAGGGAGTTTGGTCGGCGTGTTTGATGTTGATTCAGGAACTCATAAATCACGTGTGTGTGTGTGTGTGTGTGTGTTCATGCTTATTTAACCCATAACACACGACATCATAAAACTCTTCAGATCATGAAAGAGAGAGAGAGAGAGAGAGAGAGAGAGAGAGAGTGTGTGTGTGTGTGTGTGTGTGTGTGTGTGTGTGTGTGTGTGTGTGTGTGTTTTATAGTTCAGCAGCCATTAAAATATTTCAGTTTTCCACTGAGTTGTGATTTTTTTTTCAGCTGAAGGTTTTTTTCTGTCGCAGCAGCATGACGGTGTTTAATCTGGTGTTTTTATGTCATTTCTAAACATTTTGCTTTTATTAATGTTTAATGGTTTAAACACACGTTACTTCCTGTACTGGTGTTTTAGCTCCTTCATCCACACTGTAGGTTTTTCTCACAGTCTTTAACTGGCATTGAATTCTATTTCTATTTCTGACAGCATTCCATTTATCACCTTCACACTCGCTCTTTTTACACAGATGTTCCACTAAATTGCCGTAAAAAAGATTCCTGAATATTCTGCCTTTGGTTGTTTACACTGAACCAAAGAAAGCTGGCATGACGCTGCGCCAGTGTGTGTTTTTACACAGCGTGCCGATGTATAACACACTACACATGAGGAATCCCAAAACCCCGAGCTTCCTAACGCTGCTTTCATAACAATACCAGCAGGAGAACGGAGTGTCGAGGTGATTTTATTAACGTCATATTTACAGCACTGTTCAAACACAAGCAGAGAAACTGAGAGATCAGAAACATGTTGGAGGAGAAAGTGAAGAGAAACAGGATTCCCGGAAGATTCCTGGAAGATTACCGCCTTGAACAAGCTGTGAAAAAGAGGCGACTGACACATCAGTACTGAGAACACTCAACACAGGATTTTAACTCTTTTATAAAACATTTAAGCTTTTTATTTTAAATTAACTTTTTAAAAATATTGTAACTCTTTTATGCAACATATAGGCGGAGTTTGAGGAACAGTGCTGATGGCTGACTTGTTATTCTTTATGACACAGTGACTGTGAGGACGGTGTTCCTGCTCCACTGCAGGTTTATTAGTGTTTATTTTTTTAATGAATACTGAATTTAAAAAAAAATAATGTTCAGCTCATAAACGCAGCCTTGAGATGAGAGAAACATTCAGAATAATAAAAAAAGTGATAAATGATAGAATAATAATGGAAAAAATACTACACGGGTGTGTAGTTCATCTCACAGAGAGAGAGAGAGAGAGAGAGAGAGAGAACTACACACACGCACACATGATTTTAAGAGGTGTGTGTAATAATGGAGTTCACACCTCTCACACTAATGAAACTCACACACGTGCACACACACACACACACACACACACACACACTGACCTACATGCTGTAAAATGGTAATGACCCTGTGTGTGTGTGTGTGTGTGTGTGTGTGTGTGTGTGTGTGTGTGTGTGTGTGTGTGTGTGTGTGTGTGTTTAAGATAATACACAGCAGGTGTTGAAGTGTGGAATCTCATAATCCTTCTCGCTCTCTCTCATTCATGTCTGTGGAAATTCCAGGTTCATGACAGCTCAAAAACTTTATGCACATGACCTCAATCTGCAAACTACATTGAGCCAATCAGGTGCGAGGAGATGCACTGTTCACTAACACTCCTCACTTTCACTGTTAGAAAATAAACAAAGCATTCATTATGAGAAATTCATGTAGGAAAATAATCAATTCTTAAATACGCTTGTTTTTTTCTCAAATAATTCACTACACAAAATGTTATAATTATTTTCACTCCTATTTATCATGTTTTAAATTGAAAAATATTGACGTTATTATAAATGTGAAAAAGTTATTTTTATGTATTATTTTAAATATTCGAATATGTAGGAATATTAATGACTGTGTAATAAATATTGATATGGTAGCGTATTATGACACTACCACATATACCTGGAAAATCTTTTTATCACCAGATTTGATGTTTTCATTTTATTGTGATTTCTTTATATTTATATTTTATTTTGGAACGGTAATATTTTATGATTATTGATAATCACCTGCCTGATAACGTCCTCTTTGCTGTGCATACTCCATATACAGTGGTGCTTGAAAGTTTGTGAACCCTTTAGAATTTTCTATATTTCTGCATAAATATGACCTAAAACATCATCAGATTTTCACACAAGTCCTAAAAGTAGATAAAGAGAACCCAGTTAAACAAATGAGACAAAAATATTATACTTGGTCATTTATTTATTGAGGAAAATGATCCAATATTACATATCTGTGAGTGGCAAAAGTATGTGAACCTCTAGGATTAGCAGTTAATTTGAAGGTGAAATTAGAGTCCGGTGTTTTCAATCAATGGGATGACAATCAGGTGTGAGTGGGCACCCTGTTTTATTTAAAGAACAGGGATCTATCAAAGTCTGAGCTTCACAACACATGTTTGTGGAAGTGTATCATGGCACGAACAAAGGAGATTTCTGAGGACCTCAGAAAAAGGGTTGTTGATGCTCATCAGGCTGGAAAAGGTTACAAAACCATCCACCAATCCACAGTGAGACAGATTGTGTACAAATGGAGGAAATTCAAGACCATTGTTACCCTCCCCAGGAGTGGTCGACCAACAAAGATCACTCCAAGAGCAAGGTGTGTAATAGTCGGTGAGGTCACAAAGGATCCCAGGGTAACTTCTAAGCAACTGAAGGCCTCTCTCACATTGGCTAATGTTAATGTTCATGAGTCCACCATCAGGAGAACACTGAACAACAATGGTGTGCATGGCAGGGTTGCAAGGAGAAAGCCACTGCTCTCCAAAAAGAACATTGCTGCTCGTCTGCAGTTTGCTAAAGATCACGTGGACAAGCCAGAAGGCTATTGGAAAAATGTTTTGGACGGATGCGAACAAAATAGAACTTTTTGGTTTAAATGAGAAGCGTTGTGTTTGGAGAAAGGAAAACACTGCATTCCAGCATAAGAACCTTATCCCATCTGTGAAACATGGTGGTGGTAGTATCATGGTTTGGGCCTGTTTTGCTGCATCTGGGCCAGGACGGCTTGCTGTCATTGATGGAACAATGAGTTCTGAATTATTCCAGCGAATTCTAAAGGAAAATGTCAGGACATCTGTCCATGAACTGAATCTCAAGAGAAGGTGGGTCATGCAGCAAGACAACGACCCTAAGCACACAAGTCGTTCTACCAAAGAATGGTTAAAGAAGAATAAAGTGAATGTTTTGGAATGGCCAAGTCAAAGTCCTGACCTTAATCCAATGGAAATGTTGTGGAAGACCTGAAGCGAGCAGTTCATGTGAGGAAACCCACCAACATCCCAGAGTTGAAGCTGTTCTGTATGGAGGAACGGGCTAAAATTCCTCCAAGCCGGTGTGCAGGACTGATCAACAGTTACCGCAAACATTTAGTTGCAGTTATTGCTGCACAAGGGGGTCACACCAGATACTGAAAGCAAAGGTTCACATACTTTTGCCACTCACAGATATGTAATATTGGATCATTTTCCTCAATAAATAAATGACCAAGTATAATATTTTTGTCTCGTTTGTTTAACTGGGTTCTCTTTATCTACTTTTAGGACTTGTGTGAAAATCTGATGATGTTTTAGGTCATATTTATGCAGAAATATAGAAAATTCTAAAGGGTTCACAAACTTTCAAGCACCACTGTAGCATATAATAGTCTAGTATACACTACATAGTGTACACTAGGTAATGCACTACAGTCCAGTAGAACTCTTAGAAATTATCTTCCACCTGATACATTCTCTGTGTGTGTGTGTGTGTGTGTGTGTGTGTGTGTGTGTGTGTGTGTGTGTGTGTGTGTGTGTGCCTACGTGCGCACGTGCACAATGGAGCACACTTTTAAACAGCAATTGTTTACATTCTAATAGCAGTGATGCAAAACACACACACACAACAGATATTCTATTTAATTTTATACTATTTTTCATCAATTTCACTGTCCTCCAGTTTCCAGAATCCCTTTGGCTCAGCATTCCCTACTAACTACAGGTCCCCACTACCTACTGGTCCCGACTGTCTACTGGTCCCTAGTACCTCCTGGTCCCTAGAACCTACCAGGTCCCTACTATCTACTGATCCCTACTACCAACTGGTCAACAGTACTGACTGGTCCATAGTACCTACTAGTCCCTACTACATACCGATCCCTACTATCTACTGGTCCTTACCATTAACTAGTCCCTCGTACCTACTAGTTCCTCCTACTATCTACCAGTCTCTACAACCTACCAGTCCCTGCTGCCTACTGATCCATACTATCTACTTGTCCCTGGACTATACTGATCTCTACTATCTACTGATCCCTCATTTCTACTGGTCCCTATATTCTAATGGTCCCTAGATTCTACTGGTCCCTACTACCTTCTGGTCCCTACTACCTACTGATTCCTACTATCTACTGGTCACTAGAACCTACTGGTCCCTACCATCTATTGGTCCCTAAATTCTCCTGATCCCTAGTTTCTAGTGTTCCCAAGATTCTACTGGTCCCTAGATTCTACTGGTCCCTAGTTCTACTGGTCCCTACAATCTACTGGTCCCTAGATTATATGATTCCCTACATTCTTTGGGTCCTTACTATCTGTCAGTCCCTAGCTTCTCCTGGTCCCTAGATTCTACTGGTCCTTAGTTTCTAATGTTCCCAAGATTCTATTGGTCCCTCCTGTCTACTGGTCCCTAACTTTTACTGGTCCCTAGGTTCTCCTGGTCCATATATTCTACTGGCCACTAGTATCTATTGTTCCCTAGATTCTACTGGTCCTTAGATTATACTGGTCCCCACTGTCTACTGGCTCCTAGATTCTACAGGGTCCTAATTTTTACTGTTTCCTACTTTTTGCTAGCACCTAGATTCTATGGGCTCCTAGTTTCTACTAATCCCAACTATCTACTGTTCCTTAGATTCTACTTGTCCCTACTATCTACTAGTCCCTAGTTTCTACTGGGCCTGAGATTCTACTGATCTCTAGATTCTACTGGTCCCTAGATTCTAGTGAACCCAAGATTCTACTGGTCCCAAATTTCTATTGGTCCCTAGATTCTACTGCTCCCTAGATTCTATAGGTCCCTACTGTCCACTCATCCCTAGATTTTACTGGGCCCTAATTTCTACTGGTTCCTACTTTCTACTCACTCCTAGATTCTATGGGCTCCTAGTTTCTCATGTTCCAAATTTCTACTGGTCCCTACTGTTTACTCATCCCAAGTGTCTATTGGTCTCAAGTTTCTTGTGTTCCAAAATTCTACTGGTCCCCACTGTCTAATAGGTTCTACTTGTCCCTAGCTTATAATGGTCCCTAGATTCTAATGGTCCCAAGATTCTACTGGTCCTTAATTTCTACTGTTCCCAAGATTCTCCTGGTTCCTAGATTCTGAAGGACCCTACTGTCTACTGGTCCCTCAATTCTATGGGTCCCTATTATCTACTGGTCCCTAGTGTCTACTCGTCCCTAGATTCTACAGGTCCCTCATTTCTAGTGTTCCCTACTGTCTACTGGTCACTAGTTTATTGATTTATATACCACATTTAATATAATGCTCTTTTTATACATTCAGCATGTTCAAAAGTGCTTAGTTCTAATGGTCCTTAGTTTCTACTGTTCTTTAGGTTCTACTACTCCCTAGATTCTACTGGCCCCTACTATCTGCTGGTCCCTAGATTCTAAAGGTCCTTAGGTTCCACTGAGCTCTACTTTGTATTGGTCCCTAGATTCTACTGCTCCCTAGTTTCTACAGGTCCCTAGTTTCAACTGGTCCCTAGATTCTACACATTCCTAGATTCTACTGGCCATAAGTTTCTCATGCTCCCAAGATTGTACTGGTACCTAGTTTCTACTTGTCCCAACATTCTACTTGTCCTTAGATTCTACTGGTCCCTAGCTTCTAGCATAACCTAGACTCCAGTATCAACTGGTCCCTAGATTCTATTTGTCCCTAGATTCAAGATGACCCTAGATTCTTCTGGCCCCTACTGTCTACTGGCCCATAGATTCTACAGGTCCCTATTATCAACTGCTCCCTAGATTCTACTTGACCTAAAATTCTACTAGTCCCTCCTGTCTAATAGGTTCTATTGGTCCCTAGATTATAATGGTCCCTAGGTTCTACTGGTTTCTACTGGTCCCTAGATACTATTGGTCCCTACTGTGTAATACTTTCTATTGGTCCCTAGATTCAAATGGTCCCTAGTTTCTAGTGTTCCAAGGTTCTACTCATTCCTTCTGTCTATTGGTCCCTTGTGTCTCTTGAGCTCTAATTTCTACTTGTCCTTAGATTCTACTAATCCCTAGATTCTAAGGGTCTCTAATTTCTACTGATCAATACTTTATTCTGGTCCCTAATTTCGACTGGACCCAAGATTCTACTGGGCCTTAATTCTACTTGTCCCCTAGATTCTAATCGTTCTTGGATTCTACTGGACCCAACCTTTTACTGTTCCCTAGATTATATTGGGCCTATTTTTTACTGGTCCCTAGAGTCTACTGCTCCTTTGATTTGACTGGGTCCTGGTTTCTACTAATCTGTAATTTCTACTGTTCCCGAGTGTCTAGTATCTACTGGTCCCAATTTTTACATGGCCCCTTGATTCTATTGGTCCTTAGATTTTAGTTTTCCCTAGATTCTACTGGTACCAAGGTTCTACTGGTTCCTAGTTTCTAATGTCACATAGTTTCTTTTGGTTCCTATTTTTTTAACTGGGCCACTGTTTCTAGTTGCTTTTTCTATTTCTATTGCTCAGTAGTTTTCAGTGATCACTAATTTTCATTGGTTCCTAATTTATAGTGGTTTCCTAGGTTCTAGTTGGGTCTTGTTTCCAGTGTTCCTAATCTCCTGTACACTTAACAGCCACTTTATTAGGTACACCAGTACACTGGCAATTTTATACAGTTATCTAATCAGCCAATCAATTGACAGCAGCACAATGCGTAAATCATGCAGATAGAAATCAAGAGCTTCAGTTAATGTTCACTTCAGTCATCAGAATGGGAAAAATTGTGATCTCTGTAACTTTCACTGTGGCAGTATGGGTGTTGGTTTGAGCCAGATGAGTATGAGGTTTGAGTATTTCAGAAGCTGCTGATCTCCTGCTGGAGTTTTCACACACAACAGTCTCTAGAGTTTACACAGAATGGGGCGGAAAACAAAAAACAATCATCGAATGAGTGAGCGACAGTTCTGTGGGTGGAAACAAACGCCTTGTTGATAAGAGAGGGTCAGAGGGAAATGGACAGATTGGTTCGAGCTGCCA
>NC_083596.1:52039399-52046899 GCF_027579695.1 Neoarius graeffei
ATTTAAACATCAATATTCTCCATTAAAACACCAACATTCTCCAACACATACCAACTTTCTCCATTAAAACATTAACATTCTCCATTAAAACATCACTATCCTCCATCACATACCAATATTCTCCATTAAAACACCAACATTCTCCATTACAGTACCAACATTCTCCATTAAAACACCAACATTCTCCATTACAGTAACAACATTCTCCATTAAAACCTCACTATTCTCCATCACACACCAACATTCTCCATTAAAACACTAACATTCTCCATCAGAGCACCAACATTCTCCATCATACACCAACATTCTCCATTAAAACATCACTATTCTCCATCACCTCCCAACATTCTTCATTAAAACACCAACGTTCTCCAACACACACCAATATTCTCCATTAAATCATCACTATTCTCCATAACCTCCCAATATTCTTCATTAAAACACCAACATTCTCCAACACACACCAATATTCTCCATTAAAAATCCAACATTCTCCATCACACACCAACATTCACCATCATACACCAATATTCTCCATTAAAACATCACTATTCTCCATCAAACACCAACATTCTCCATTTAAAGATCAATATTCTCCATTAAAACACCAACATTCACCATCACACACCAACATTCTCCATTAAAACATCACGATTCTCCATCACATACCAATATTCTACATTGAAACACCAACATTCTCCATTACAGTACCAATATTCTCCATTAAAACATCACTACTTTCCATCACACACCAACATTCTCCATTAAAACATCACTATTCTCCATCACACACCAACATTCTCTATTTAAACACCAACATTCTCCAACACACACCAACATTCTCCATTAAAACGTTAACATTCTCCATTAAAACATCAGTATTCTCCATCACACACCAACATTCTCCATTAAAACACCAACATTATCCATCACCACCAACATTCTCCATTAAAACATTACTATTCTCCATCACACACCAGCACTCTCTATTTAAACACCAACATTCTCCAACACACACCAACATTCTCCATTAAAACATTAACATTCTCCATTAAAACATCACTATTCTCCATCACACACCAACATTCTCCATTAAAACACCAACATTCTCCATTACAGTACCAACATTCTCCATTAAAACATCACTATTCTCCATCACACACCAACATTCTCTATTTAAACACCAACATTCTTCAACACACACCAACATTCTCCATTAAAACATTAACATTCTCCATTAAAACATCACTATTCTCCATCACACACCAACATTCTCCATTAAAATACCAATGTTCTCCATCACACACAAACATTCTCCATTAAAAGACCAACATGCTCCTTTAAAACACCAACATTCTCTATTAAAATACCAACATATTCAAATCATGATAAATGTTGGTATTGGGAGTGCTGTTATTTGAACCACCATATGGTGTTAGACCATGTGTCTTATTGGTATTTGTACGTGACCTTATTGGTGTTGTTTCAATCCAAAAACAAAGATTAGATTTGTAGAATATTTGAACATTGTAGTTATTTGGGTTGTTAGTTTGTGGAATTTTTAATGTCTGTTTTTCAAATACCAATATCATCAAACACCAACACCATCAAATATGTTTTGAGGGAGAATGTTGGTGTGTTAGTGGAGAATGCTGGGGTTTTCATGGAGAATGTTGGTGTTTTAATGGAGCATGTCGGTGTTTTTAAGAAGAATATTGGTGTGTGATGGAGAATGTTGGTGTTTTAATGGAGAATGCTGGTGTGTGATGGAGAATGTTGATGTTTTAATGGAGAATGTTGGTGTGAGATGGAGAATGTTGGTGTTTTAATGGAGAATGTTGGTGTTTTTAAGGAGAATGTTGGTGTTTTAATGGAGAATGTTGGTGTGTGATGGAGAATGCTGGTGATTTAATGGAGAATGTTGGTGTTTTTAAGGAGAATGTTGGTGTGTGATGGAGAATGCTGGTGATTTAATGGAGAATGTTGGTGCTTAATGGAGAATGTTGGTGCATGATGAAGAATGTTGGTGTTTTAATGGAGAATGTTGGTGTGTGATGGAGAATGTTGGTGTTTAATGGAGAATGTTGGTGTTTAATGGAGAATGTTGGTGTTTAATGGAGAATGTTGGTGTTTTTAAAGAGAATGTTGGTGTGTGATGGAGAATGCTGGTGATTTAATGGAGAATGTTGTTGCTTAATGGAGAATGTTGGTGTTTTAATGGAGAATATTGGTATGTGATGGAGGATAGTGATGTTTTAATGGAGAATGTTAATGTTTTAATGGAGAATGTTGGTATGTGTTGGAGAATGTTGGTGTTTAATGGAGAATGTTGGTGCATGATGAAGAATGTTGGTGTTTTAATGGAGAATGTTGGTGTGTGATGGGGAATGCTAGTGATTTAATGGAGAATGTTGGTGTTTTAATGGAGAATGTTGGTGTTTTTAAGGAGAATGTTGGTGTGTGATGGAGAATGCTGGTGATTTAATGGAGAATGTTGGTGCTTAATGGATAATGTTGGTGCATGATGAAGAATGTTGGTGTTTTAATGGAGAATGTTGGTGTGTGATAGGGAATGCTAGTGATTTAATGGAGAATGTTGGTGTTTTAATGGAGAATGTTGGTGTGTGATGGAGAATGCTGGTGATTTAATGGAGAATGTTGGTGTGTGATGGAGAATGTTGGTGTTTTTAAGGAGAATGTTGGTGTTTAATGGAGAATGCTGGTGTTTAATGGAGAATGTTGGTGTGTGATGGAGAATGTTGGTGTCTGATGGAGAATGCTGGTGTGTGATGGAGAATGTTGGTGTTTTAATGGAGAATGTTGGTGTGTGATGGATATTGTTGGTGTGTTAATGGAGAATGTTGGTGTGTGATGGAGAATGTTGGGGTGTGTTAGAGAATGTTGGTGTGTGATGGAGAATGCTGGTGTGTGATGTAGAATGCTGATGTTTTAATGGAGAATGTTGATGTGTGATGGAGAATGCTTGTGTGTGATGGAGAATGTTGGTGTGTGATGGAGAATGTTGGTGTGTGATGGAGAATGTTGGTCTGTGATGGAGAATGTTGGGGTGTGTTAGAGAATGTTGGTGTGTGATGGAGAATGCTGGTGTGTGATGTAGAATGCTGATGTTTTAATGGAGAATGTTGATGTGTGATGGAGAATGCTTGTGTGTGATGGAGAATGCTGGTGTGTGATGGAGAATGCTGGTGTGTGATGTAGAATGCTGATGTTTTAATGGAGAATGTTGATGTGTGATGGAGAATGCTTGTGTGTGATGGAGAATGTTGGTGTGTGATGGAGAATGTTGGGGTGTGTTAGAGAATGTTGGTGTGTGATGGAGAATGCTGATGTTTTAATGGAGAATGTTGATGTGTGATGGAGAATGCTTGTGTGTGATGGAGAATGTTGGTGTGTGATGGAGAATGTTGGGGTGTGATAGAGAATGTTGGTGTGTGATGGAGAATGCTGGTGTGTGATGTAGAATGCTGATGTTTTAATGGAGAATGTTGATGTGTGATGGAGAATGCTTGTGTGTGATGGAGAATGCTGGTGTGTGATGGAGAAGGTTGGTGTTTTAAAGGAGAATGTTGGTGTGTAGTGGAGAATTTGGTGTGTGTGTTGGATAATGTTGGTCTGTAATGGAGAATGTTGGTGTGTGATGGAGAATGTTGGTGTTTAATGGAGAATGTTGGTGTGTGATGGAGAATGTTGGGGTGTGTTGGAGAATGTGGGTTTGTGATAGAGAAAGTTAAGGTGTGATGGAAAATGATGATGTTTTAATGGACAATGTTGGTGTTTTAATGAAGAATGTTGGTGTTTTCATGGAGAATGTTGGTCTATGATGGAGAATGTTGGTGTTTTAAAGAGAATGCTGGTGTGTGATGGAGAAGGTTGGTGTTTTAAAGGAGAATGTTGGTGTGTAGTGGAGAATTTGGTGTGTGTGTTGGATAATGTTGGTCTGTAATGGAGAATGTTGGTGTTTTAAAGGAGAATGTTGGTGTGTAATGGAGAATTTGGTGTGTGTTGGATAATGTTGGTCTGTAATGGAGAATGTTGGTGTTTTTAAGGAGAATGTTGGTGTGTCATGGAGAATGCTGGTATTTTAATGGAGAATGTTGGTGTGTGTGTGTGTGTGTGTGTGTGTGTGTGTGTGTGTGTGTGTGTGTGTGTGTTGGAGAATGTTGGCGGTTGGAAGCCAAACAACATATCACCTTTTCAGAGCATTTCAGGAGTATAATGTTTTGAGAGAACCTGTGTAATTTGTTCCTGAACCCTGATGTGATGTTGATGTTTGCTGATGTTTGACAGAGGGCCTTGGTGTGTAGATTAATGAAAACTCTGCACAGCTGCAGATTTCATCACCGTGTATTTTTTGGACGCTGTATAATTATTTTTTTGCTCTAAAGGTCAGTCAAATGCAGCAGGACTTTTTTCATGACAGTGACATTAATCGCACTAATGATCCTTATAAGATTCATAAATCATCTGCAAACATAAAATAAACACCATTAACCACTGCGTGACGGAGGACGATGACAAATCACTTTATAAACCTCTCTGCAGATGAACTTTAAAACACAAAATCTGCTGAAACGGGATTTATTCGGAGTTCACCACTGGAGTGCAACGACGGTGCAACTTACTCTGTGGAGAACCCATTTTATTACATCACACTGATTTCACACTGTTCTCCGCCCACATCCAGGATTTAACGCTCCACAATTTAACACAAACAAATGCTGAAAAAGTGAAACATTTGACTCACTTCATTTCACCAAACTCATGTTCTGATAAAAAATATCCTGATTATTCATACAATATCATCCATCCATCTCATTATCTCTAGCCGCTTTATCCTGTTCTACAGGCGAGCTGGAGCCTATCCCAGCTGACTACGGGTGAAAGGCGGGGTTCACCCTGGACAAGTCACCAGGTCATCACAGGGCTGACACATAGACACAGACAACCATTCACACTCACATTCACACCTACGCTCAATTTAGAGTCACCAGTTAACCTAACCTGCATGTCTTTGGACTGTGGGGGAAACCGGAGCACCCGGAGGAAACCCACGCGGACACGGGGAGAACATGCAAACTCCGCACAGAAAGGCCCTCGCCGGCCACGGGGCTCGAACCCAGACCTTCTTGCTGTAAGGCGACAGCGCTAACCACTACACCACCGTGCCGCCCACACAATATCATATAATAAAAAATTTAACTGTCACTAAAAGGTGTTACCATAGTTATAGGTAGTTAACATGGTGTGTGTAACCTTCAGAGTAGTGATCGTGACTGAGCTGATAGTTGTGTTAATCAGATCTCTGTCCAGTTAATGCAAGTGTCATACATATATATATATAGTGTGTGTGTGTGTGTGTGTGTGTGTGTGAGAGAGAGAGAGACAGAGATGGATGTTGTTGCTAAGAGGGAACAACACAACAGACAGAATAGCAAGACAGAACACACACACACACACACACTCAGTGGTCTGTTTAGATTGTGACATTGAGTATTTACACACACTTCAGACTAAATTTGGACCTTGACTTTTCATTCGGATTTTCATCCTGTGTGGCACCGCGTGTGTGTGTGTGTGTGTGTGTGTGTGTGTGTGTGTGTGTGTGTGTGTGTATGTGTGTGTGATATGAGTGTGTATATTACATTGAGTGTGTTTATACAGTATTATAAATAATCTTATCACAGTCCCCCCCCAAGTTCACCTTATTAGTTCATCTCTCTGTCTCAATCTCTGTCTCACTCCCTTTTTTTGTCCCTCTGTCTGTCTGTCTCTCTTTCTCTCGTATGTTGACTTTCTCCTTGTTTCAGTTTTGCACCATTGCTGTCTCACTCGCTGTCTATCTCACAGTGTATATGTGTATCTCTCTCTCTCTCTCTTTGCCTCTCACTAACTTTGTCTCTCTTTGTGTCTCACTTCCACTCTATCTCTTTTTATTTTTTCTCTTTATTCTCTGATTCGTTCTCTTTCTGTCTGTGGTTCGGACATTTTGTCTCTCTGTTATCTTTCATTCTCTGTTCTCTATTTTTTCCTCTGTGTTTTTCCCCTTTGTTCAGCTTTTTATAATTCTTGTGCATGCTTTATCTCTCTATCTGCCCATCTCTGTTCATCCTATTCATTATTCTCTCTTCATTAATCTCTTTTTCTTATAATTTCTGTTCTGTCTATTCTCTGCCTTCATCACTATACTGTTTCATCTGTCTGTCTGTCTCCAACTTTTCCTGCTCGTTTACACACACATTCCATCTGACACAAGCTGACTGCAGGGTACAGTGTGTGTGTGTGTGTGTGTGTGTGTGTGTGTGTGTGTGTGTGTTCATTCTGGTATTTAGGTCACATTTCCAGCAGCCTGGTTCTCTGACACACAGATGGGATGAATTCCAGTCTCACACGCCTGAGGACATTTTCATCCAATCTCTCTCTCTCTCTCTCTCTCTCTCTCACACACACACACACACACACACACACACACACACACACACAGAGCTGCTATTATGATAATGATGATTGATTATTATTATTATTATTATTATTGTTGTTGTTGTTGTGTGTATTGATGAAGTTTAGTAACCTTTAAATCAGTCATATAATATTTATAAGATAGTGTTTTTAAAGAAACATGTTTGAGTGTGGGGCGTCACGGTGGTTAGTGCTGTTGCCTCACAGCAAGAAGGTCCGGGTTCGAGCCCCGGGGCCGGCGAGGGCCTTTCTGTGTGGAGTTTGCATGTTCTCCCCGTGTCCGCGTGGGTTTCCTCCGGGTGCTCCGGTTTCCCCCACAGTCCAAAGACATGCAGGTTAGGTTAACTGGTGACTCTAAATTGACCGTAGGTGTGAACGGTTGTGTGTCTCCCTGTGATGACCTGGTGACTTGTCCAGGGTGAACCCCGCCTCTCACTCAGAGTCAGCTGGGATAGGATCCAGTCCACGACCCTGTGCAGAATAAGTGGCTACAGATAATGGATGGATGGATGTCTGAGTGAGACATAGAGGGAGGGAGGGAGAGACAGATGAAACAGGAGTGGAGAGACAGCAGGAATGATAACGGACGAATGAACAGTTAAATTCCCAGTAGCCCATCTTGCTACACAGAAAGAAGGGGGGCAGACAAACAGACAATGAGCCCATCAGTTGGACAGAGAGAGATTGTGAGAGAGACAGTGAGGTGGTCAAACAAACAGTCAGATAGAGAGGTGGTGAGACAGACAGTGAGGCAGGCAGACTGGAAGACAGACAGATAGGCAGAGAGCTGGTCAGACAGACAGACAGACAGACAGACAGACAGTGAGGTGCCCAGACAGACAGATGGGCAGACAGACAGACAGAGAGGTGGTCAGACAGACAGACAGACAGACAGACAGACAGTGAGGTGCTCAGACAGATGGACATTGAGGTGCTCAGACAGTCAGACAGACAGACAGACAGACAGTGAGGTGCTGAGACAGTCAGACAGTGAGGTGCTCAGACAGACAGACAGACAGACAG